>NW_025746162.1:49118-114118 GCF_021184085.1 Oncorhynchus gorbuscha
ACGCCTGCGACAGAGGTGAGGGAGGGAGGGAGGGAGGGAGGGAGGGAGGGAGGGAGGGAGGGAGGGAGGGAGGGGAGGGAGGGAGGGGGAGGGAGGGAGGGAGGGAGGGAGGGAGGGAGGGAGGGAGGGGGGAGGGGGGACGCCCTGCGACAGAGGTGAGGGAGGGAGGGAGGGAGAGAGGGGGAGGAGGGAGGGAGGGAGAGAGGGGGGAGGGAGGGAGGGAGGGAGAGAGGGAGGGTCTCCACATCGGTCTCACTGTCTGTCTGTTCATCTGTCTGTCTGCTCTAACTCTCTGCTTTCTGTCAGTGTTTTAACTGTCTGTCTGCTCTAACTTTATGCTGTCTGTCTGCCCCAGCCTCCTCTGATCCACCGCCCCCCGGCAGAGGGGTCACGCAGGTGAGATTCTCAGGGTCAGAGGTCAGAGGTCAGCCCTCTCTGCCCCGCCACCCCCTCTCCTTAACCCATCCTCCTCCACAGCCAATCACATTGGAGAGCTTCCGTTCCACATGAGCTTGTTTCAACCTCAGCCACCAGCTCTCTCCTTTCACACTCTTCCTTCCTTGTTCCTTCGTTATCTCCCTCCCTCCTTCCTTCCTTCCTTCCTTCCTTCCTTCCTCCATCACTCCACACCTCTCATCCCTCTCTCTCTCTCTCCCTCCCTCCCTCCCTCCATCCATCCGTCCATCCATCCACACCTCCTCTCTTCTCTCCCTCTCCCTCTCTCTCTCTCTCTCTCTCTCTCTCTTTCTCTCTCTCCTCTCTCTCTCTCTCTCTCTCTTTCTCTCTCTCTCTCTCTCTCTCTCTCTCTCTCTCTCTCTCTGTCTCTCTCTCTCTCTTTCTCTCTCTCTCTCTCTCTCTCTCTCTCTCTCTCTCTCTCTCTTTCTCTCTCCCTCTCTCTCTCTCTCTCTCTCTCTCCCTCTAAACCCTTCTTCTCTCTCTTCCCCTGTAGAGGTGGTCTGTCGAGGGGAACGGCTCCGAGCTGTCTACCAGCTCCAGAGGGGCTATTCGGCGTGTGAAACCCAGGAGAAGGTCTCCCGTCTAGAGTGCCGTGGCTCCTGTCTGGAGGGGGCTGAAGGGGGGGGCGGGAGCGGCTGCTGCTCCCCTTTACGTTCCAAACGCAGGAAATACACCTTCCACTGCACCGACGGCTCCTCCTTCGTACAGGAAGTGGAGAAGGTGGTGAAGTGCGGCTGTACAAAGTGTCCTCCCTCGTAAAACGTCACCTCCTTTACCCTGGGATGAAAGGTTCCGCTTCCTGTTCCTGCTCCTGTCTCTCTCTGGAAGGAAACCCATCCCTCTCTCCTCCTCTGACCTCATCCCTCTCTCCTCCTCTGACCTCATCCCCTTCTTCTCTTCCAACCTCATCCCCCTTTCCTCCTCTGACCTCATCCCTCTCTCCTCCTCTGACCTCATCCCTTTCTCCTCCTCTGACCTCATCCCTCTCTCCTCCTCTGACCTCATCCCTCTCTCCTCCTCTGACCTCATCCCCTTCTTCTCGTCCGACCTCATCCCCCTCTCCTCCTCTGACCTCATCCCTCTCTCCTCCTCTGACCTCATCCCTCTCTCCTCCTGACCTCATCCCTCTCTCCTCCTCTGACCTCATCCCTCTCTCCTCCTCTGACCTCGTCCCCCTCTTCTCCTCCGACCTCATCCCCCTCTCCTCCTCCGAACTCATCCCCCTCTCCTCCTCCGACCTCATCCCCCTCTCCTCCTCCGACCTCATCCCCCTCTCCTCCTCCAACCTCATCCCCCTCTCCTCCTCCGACCTCATCCTTCTCCTCCAACCTCATCCCTCTCTCCTCCTCTGACCTCATCCCCCTCTCCTCCTCCGACCTCATCCCTCTCTCCTCCTCCGAACACATCCCCCTCTCCTCCTCCAACCTCATCCCCTCTCCTCCTCCGACCTCATCCCCCTCTCCTCCTCTGACCTCATCCCCCTCTCCTCATCCGACCTCATCCCCCTCTCCTCCTCAGACCTCATCCCCCTCTCCTCCTCTGACCTTATCCCACTCCCCTCTCCTCGTCCGACCTCATCCCCCTCTCTTCTCCTCCTCCGACATCATCCCCCTCTCCTCCTCTGACCTCATCGCCCTCTCCTCCTCTGACCTCATCCCCCTCTCCTCCTCCGACCTCATCCCCCTCTCTTCTCCTCCTCCGAACTCATCCCCCTCTCCTCCTCCGACCTCATCCCCCACCTCCTCCGACCTTATCCACCTCTCCTCCTCCGACCTCATCCCCCACCTCCTCCGACCTCATCCCTCTTCTTTTTGTAAACCCCCCCCCCCCAAAAAGTCAAGACAAAACAAAGAAAAACTCCAACAACTGAAATATATCCAGCGCTGGACTGTGGGCTCACTGCCTCAGAGGAATTATATTGTAAAATACATACTCATTTTTATTATCAAGCGGAGAAAAAAAGACTTAAAAACTCAACAAGACTTCTGTTCCTTCTTTTCCGTTTTGGCACGGTGACTCATGATGACGAGCGGTGTTCCCCACTGACGGACGAACACTTCCTGTTGTGTACTTCCTGTTTCCTGTGTTGTAGGAGTCCCTCTATTAACCGTAGTACTACACAATCACCACTAGGTGGAGGTGTTCTGGTCTCAGGTCAGGGGGGGAGACGGAGGGAACCCTTTCATCCACACACTCTCTCTCACACACACACACACACACACACACACACACACACACACACACACACACACACACACACACACACACACACACACACACACACACACACGTAGATGGTGTAGTTTTGTTAAGGTAGTAATTAGGTTAAACCCCTCAGTGCCTCCTCTCCTGTGACAACCTGTCTGACCCATGTACCTGCCTGACTCTTTAAATATATATTAATTTATATTTGTCTCTCTTATTTTTGTCTTAAAAGGCAGTGAAAGATTGACGAGATTGACTAACAACATATCGTGTCCTAATTTTTGTTTTGTTTTTTGGGGGGGGGGTTGGAGAAGTCTTTGATGTTGTTTTGACCACTGAGTAAAACTATCGTGTTTTAATTTTATTTTTTTTGTTTGGCCAGAAGACTTAGTTACATTTTGAATCTTCCAAAACAAATGTGACATTGTGATTGAGGACATTGTTGTGTATTTCTGTGGCCATGTTTTCTC
This sequence comes from Oncorhynchus gorbuscha, assembly GCF_021184085.1. Lineage (NCBI taxonomy): Eukaryota > Metazoa > Chordata > Actinopteri > Salmoniformes > Salmonidae > Oncorhynchus > Oncorhynchus gorbuscha. The sequence continues at coordinate 52,250 of NW_025746162.1, forward strand.
AGACTTTGTATTGTGCCATGATGATGATGATGATGATGATGATGATGAAGAGTAATAAGAAGTGTTCCTTTATCTGACGTTTATTAGATAGATTCCTCCCTCCCTCCCTTCCTTGATCCTAGACATGTTGATGGTGTAGATTACACCACCTGATCCTAGACATGTTGATGGTTTAGATTACACCACCTGATCCTAGACATGTTGATGGTGTAGATTACACCACCTGATCCTAGACATGTTGATGGTGTAGATTACACCACCTGATCCTAGACATGTTGATGGTGTAGATTACATCACCTGATCCTAGATATGTTGATGGTGTAGATTACAAAACCACCTGATCCTAGACATGTTGATGGTGTAGATTACAACACCACCTGATCCTAGACATGTTGATGGTGTAGATTACATCACCTGATCCTAGATATGTTAATGGTGTAGATTACAACACCACCTGATCCTAGACATGTTGATGGTGTAGATTACATCACCTGATCCTAGACATGTTGATGGTGTAGATTATTACATGTTGATGGTGTAGATTACACCACCTGATCCTAGACATGTTGATGGTTTAGATTACAACACCTGATCCTAGACATGTTGATGGTGTAGATTACATCACCTGATCCTAGACATGTTGATGGTTTAGATTACAACACCACCTGATCCTAGACATGTTGATGGTTTAGATTACACCACCTGATCCTAGACATGTTGATGGTGTAGATTACAACACCTGATCCTAGACATGTTGATGGTGTACATTACAACACCACCTGATCCTAGACATGTTGATGGTTTAGATTACACCACCTGATCCTAGACATGTTGATGGTGTAGATTACAACACCTGATCCTAGACATGTTGATGGTGTAGATTACACCACCTGATCCTAGACATGTTGATGGTGTAGATTACAACACCACCTGATCCTAGACATGTTGATGGTTTAGATTACAACACCTGATCCTAGACATGTTGATGGTGTAGATTACACCACCACCTGATCCTAGACATGTTGATTACAACACCTGATCCTAGACATGTTGATGGTGCAGATTACACCACCTGATCCTAGATATGTTGATGGTGTAGATTACATCACCTGATCCTAGACATGTTGATGGTGTAGATTACAACACCACCTGATCCTAGACATGTTGATGGTGTAGATTACATCACCACCTGATCCTAGACATGTTGATCCTGGTCCTAGACATGTTGATGGTGTAGATTACACCACCACCTGATCCTAGATGGTGTAGATTACATCACCTGATCCTGACATGGATGTGTAGATTACACCACCTGATCCTAGACATGTTGATGGTGTAGATTACATCACCACCTGATCCTAGACATGTTGATGGTGTAGATTACACCACCTGATCCTAGACATGTTGATGGTGTAGATTACACCACCTGATCCTAGACATGTTGATGGTGTAGATTACATCACCTGATCCTAGACATGTTGATGGTGTAGATTACACCACCTGATCCTAGACATGTTGATTACAACACCACCTGATCCTAGACAGGTTGATGGTGTAGATTACACCACCTGATCCTAGACATGTTGATGGTGTAGATTACACCACCTGATCCTAGACATGTTGATGGTGTAGATTACACCACCTGATTACATGGTTTCCACCACCTGATCCTAGACATGTTGATGGTGTAGATTAGATCCTAGACATGTTGATGGTTTAGATTACAACACCACCTGATCCTAGACATGTTGATGGTTTAGATTACACCACCTGATCCTAGACATGTTGATGGTTTAGATTACACCACCTGATCCTAGACATGTTGATGGTGTAGATTACACCACCACCTGATCCTAGACATGTTGATGGTGTAGATTACATCACCTGATCCTAGATATGTTGATGGTGTAGATTACAACACCACCTGATCCTAGACATGTTGATGGTATAGATTACAACACCTGATCCTAGACATGTTGATGGTTTAGATTACATCACCTGATCCTAGACATGTTGATGGTGTAGATTACACCACCTGATCCTAGACATGTTGATGGTTTAGATTACATGATCCTAGACATGTTGATGGTTTAGATTACACCACCTGATCCTAGACATGTTGATGGTTTAGATTACACCACCTGATCCTAGACATGTTGATGGTTTAGATTACACCACCTGATCCTAGACATGTTGATGGTGTAGATTACATCACCTGATCCTAGATATGTTGATGGTGTAGATTACAACACCACCTGATCCTAGACATGTTGATGGTGTAGATTACACCCACCTGATCCTAGACATGTTGATGGTGTAGATTACATCACCTGATCCTAGACATGTTGATGGTGTAGATTACATCACCTGATCCTAGATATGTTGATGGTGTAGATTACATCACCTGATCCTAGACATGTTGATGGTGTAGATTACAACACCACCTGATCCTAGACATGTTGATGGTGTAGATTACATCACCACCTGATCCTAGACATGTTGATGGTGTAGATTACACCACCTGGTCCTAGACATGTTGATGGTGTAGATTACACCACCACCTGATCCTAGACATGTTGATGGTTGATGGTTTAGATTACATCCACCTGATCCTAGACATGTTGATGGTTTCCTAGATTAGATTACACCTGATCCTAGACATGTTGATAGTGTAGATTACATCACCTGATCCTAGACATGTTGATGGTGTAGATTACACCACCTGATCCTAGACATGTTGATGGTGTAGATTACACCACCACCTGATCCTAGACATGTTGATGGTGTAGATTACATCACCTGATCCTAGACATGTTGATGGTGTAGATTACACCACCTGATCCTAGACATGTTGATGGTGTAGATTACACCACCTGATCCTACACATGTTGATGATCCTAGACATGTTGATGGTAGATTACACCACCTGATCCTAGACATGTTGATGGTTTAGATTACACCACCTGATCCTAGACATGTTGATGGTTTATGTTGATGGATGGTGTAGATTACACCACCTGATCCTAGACATGTTGATGGTTTAGATTACACCACCTGATCCTAGACATGTTGATGGTTTAGATTACACCACCTGATCCTAGACATGTTGATGGTTTAGATTACACCACCTGATCCTAGACATGTTGATGGTGTAGATTACACCACCTGATCCTAGATGTTGATGGTGTAGATTACTACCTGATCCTAGACATGTTGATGGTGTAGATTACATCACCTGATCCTAGATATGTTGATGGTGTAGATTACAAAACCACCTGATCCTAGACATGTTGATGGTGTAGATTACAACACCACCTGATCCTAGACATGTTGATGGTGTAGATTACATCACCTGATCCTAGATATGTTAATGGTGTAGATTACAACACCACCTGATCCTAGACATGTTGATGGTGTAGATTACATCACCTGATCCTAGACATGTTGATGACATGATCCTGACATGTTGATGGTCCTAGATTTGATGGTTTAGATTACACCACCTGATCCTAGACATGTTGATGGTTTAGATTACACCACCTGATCCTAGACATGTTGATGGTTTAGATTACATCACCTGATCCTAGACATGTTGATGGTTTAGATTACAACACCACCTGATCCTACACCACCTGATCCTAGACATGTTGATGGTGTAGATTACAACACCTGATGTAGATTACACCACCTGATCCTAGACATGTTGATGGTTAGATTACACCACCTGATCCTAGACATGTTGATGGTGTAGATTACAACACCTGATCCTAGACATGTTGATGGTGTAGATTACACCTGATCCTAGACATGTTGATGGTGTAGATTACACCACCTGATCCTAGACATGTTGATGGTTTAGATTACACCACCTGATCCTAGACATGTTGATGGTGTAGATTACACACCACCTGATCCTAGACATGTTGATGGTGTAGATTACATGTTGATGGTGCAGATTACACCACCTGATCCTAGATATGTTGATGGTGTAGATTACAACATCACCTGATCCTAGACATGTTGATGGTGTAGATTATGGTGTAGATTACATCCTACCACCTGATCCTAGACATGTTGATGGTGTAGATTACATCACCTGATCCTAGACATGTTGATGGTGTAGATTACACCACCTGATCCTAGACATGTTGATGAGATTACACCACCACCTGACCTGATCCTAGACATGTTGATGGTGTAGATTAGATTACATGTTGATGGTGTAGATTACACCACCTGATCCTAGACATGTTGATTACAACACCACCTGATCCTAGACCATACCTGATCCTAGACATGTTGATGGTGTAGATTACACCACCTGATCCTAGACATGTTGATGGTTTAGATTACACCACCTGATCCTAGACATGTTGATGGTGTAGATTACACCACCTGATCCTAGACATGTTGATGGTTTAGATTACACCACCTGATCCTAGACATGTTGATGGTTTAGATTACACCACCTGATCCTAGACATGTTGATGGTGTAGATTACATCACCTGATCCTAGACATGTTGATGGTGTAGATTACACACCACCTGATCCTAGACATGTTGATGGTGTAGATTACAACACCACCTGATCCATGTTGATGGTGTAGATTACATCACCTGATCCTAGACATGTTGATGGTGTAGATTACACCACCTGATCCTAGACATGTTGATGGTGTAGATTACACCACCACCTGATCCTAGACATGTTGATGGTGTAGATTACATCATCCTAGACATGTTGATGGTGTAGATTACACCACCTGATCCTAGACATGTTGATGGTGTAGATTACACCACCTGATCCTAGACATGTTGATGGTGTAGATTACATCACCTGATCCTAGACATGTTGATGGTGTAGATTACACCACCACCTGATCCTAGACATGTTGATGGTTAGATTACACCACCTGATCCTAGACATGTTGATGGTGTAGATTACATGATCCTGATGGATGGTTTAGATTACACCACCTGATCCTAGACATGTTGATGGTTTAGATTACACCACCTGATCCTAGACATGTTGATGGTTTAGATTACACCACCTGATCACATGTTGATGGTGTAGATTACACCACCACCTGATCCACCTGATCCTAGACATGTTGATGGTGTAGATTACAACACCACCTGATACATGTTGATGGTATAGATTACACCACCTGATCCTAGACATGTTGATGGTTTAGATTACACCACCTGATCCTAGACATGTTGATGGTTGACATGTTGATGGTTTAGATTACACCACCTGATCCTAGACATGTTGATGGTTTAGATTACACACCTGATCCTAGACATGTTGATGGTTTAGATTACACCACCTGATCCTAGACATGTTGATGGTGTAGATTACATCACCTGATCCTAGATATGTTGATGGTGTAGATTACAACACCACCTGATCCTAGACATGTTGATGGTGTAGATTACAACACCACCTGATCCTAGACATGTTGATGGTGTAGATTACATCACCTGATCCTAGACATGTTGATGGTGTAGATTACATCACCTGATCCTAGACATGTTGATGGTGTAGATTACATCACCTGATCCTAGATATGTTGATGGTGTAGATTACAACACCACCTGATCCTAGACATGTTGATGGTGTAGATTACACCACCTGATCCTAGACATGTTGATGGTGTAGATTACACCACCTGATCCTAGACATGTTGATGGTTTAGATTACACCACCACCTGATCCTAGACATGTTGATGGTGTAGATTACACCACCTGATCCTAGACATGTTGATGGTTTAGATTACATCACCTGATCCTAGACATGTTGATGGTGTAGATTACATCACCTGATCCTAGACATGTTGATGGTGTTTACACCACCTGATCCTAGACATGTTGATGGTGCAGATTACACCACCTGATCCTGACATGTTGATGGTGTAGATTACCTGATCCTAGACATGTTGATGGTGTAGATTACACCACCTGATCCTAGACATGTTGATGGTGTAGATTACACCACCACCTGATCCTAGACATGTTGATGGTGTAGATTACATCACCTGATCCTAGACATGTTGATGGTGTAGATTACATCACCTGATCCTAGACATGTTGATGGTGTAGATTACACCACCTGATCCTAGACATGTTGATGGTGTAGATTACACCACCTGATCCTAGACATGTTGATGGTGTAGATTAGACATGTTGATGGTTTAGATTACACACCTGATCCTAGACATGTTGATGGTTTAGATTACACCACCTGATCCTAGACATGTTGATGGTGTAGATTACATCACCTGATCCTAGACATGTTGATGGTTTAGATTACACCACCTGATCCTAGACATGTTGATGGTGTAGATTAGATCCTAGACATGTTGATGGTTTAGATTACACCACCTGATCCTAGACATGTTGATGGTTTAGATTACACCACCTGATCCTAGACATGTTGATGGTGTAGATTACACCACCTGATCCTAGACATGTTGATGGTGATTAGATTACATTACACCTGATCCTAGACATGTTGATGTTGATGGTTTGAGATTACATGTTGATGGTGTAGATTACACCACCTGATCCTAGACATGTTGATGGTTTAGATTACACCACCTGATCCTAGACATGTTGATGGTTTAGATTACACCACCTGATCCTAGACATGTTGATGGTGTAGATTACACCACCTGATCCTAGACATGTTGATGGTGTAGATTACATCACCTGATCCTAGATATGTTGATGGTGTAGATTACAACACCACCTGATCCTAGACATGTTGATGGTATGATTACAAAACCTGATCCTAGACATGTTGATGGTTTAGATTACATCACCTGATCCTAGACATGTTGATGGTGTAGATTACACCACCTGATCCTAGACATGTTGATGGTTTAGATTACACCACCTGATCCTAGACATGTTGATGGTTTAGATTACACCACCTGATCCTAGACATGTTGATGGTTTAGATTACATCACCTGATCCTAGACATGTTGATGGTTTAGATTACACCACCTGATCCTAGACATGTTGATGGTTTAGATTACACCACCTGATCCTAGACATGTTGATGGTGTAGATTACATCACCTGATCCTAGACATGTTGATGGTGTAGATTACAACCCACCTGATCCTAGACATGTTGATGGTGTAGATTACACCACCTGATCCTAGACATGTTGATGGTGTAGATTACATCACCTGATCCTAGACATGTTGATGGTGTAGATTACAACACCACCTGATCCTAGACATGTTGATGGTGTAGATTACATCACCTGATCCTAGACATGATCCTAGACATGTTGATGGTGTAGATTACAACACCTGATCCTAGACATGTTGATGGTGTAGATTACAACACCTGATCCTAGACATGATTGATGGATGGTGTAGATTACATCACCTGATCCTAGACATGTTGATGGTGTAGATTACAACACACCTGATCCTAGACATGTTGATGGTGTAGATTACACACCTGATCCTAGACATGTTGATGGTGTAGATTACAACACCTGATCCTAGATGTTGATGGTGTAGATTACAACACCACCTGATCCTAGACATGTTGATGGTGTAGATTACAACACCTGATCCTAGACATGTTGATGGTGTAGATTACAGACACCACCCTGATCCTAGATGTTGATGGTGTAGATTACAACACCTGATCCTAGACATGTTGATGGTGTAGATTACAACACCTGATCCTAGACATGTTGATGGTGTAGATTACATCACCTGATCCTAGACATGTTGATGGTGTAGATTACATCACCTGATCCTAGACATGTTGATGGTGTAGATTACAACACCTGATCCTAGACATGTTGATGGTGTAGATTACATCACCTGATCCTAGACATGTTGATGGTGTAGATTACAACACCTGATCCTAGACATGTTGATGGTGTAGATTACACCACCTGATCCTAGACATGTTGATGGTGTAGATTACAACACCACCTGATCCTAGACATGTTGATGGTGTAGATTACAACACCACCTGATCCTAGACATGTTGATGGTTTAGATTACATCACCTGATCCTAGACATGTTGATGGTGTAGATTACAACACCTGATCCTAGACATGTTGATGGTGTAGATTACACCACCTGATCCTAGACATGTTGATGGTGTAGATTACAACACCACCTGATCCTAGACATGTTGATGGTGTAGATTACAACACCACCTGATCCTAGACATGTTGATGGTGTAGATTACAACACCACCTGATCCTAGACATGTTGATGGTGTAGATTACATCACCTGATCCTAGAACCGTTTATAACTTTTTAACCAATTTCTGCTTAAAAATAAAACTGTGACTTTTTTCTAAATGAAACTACTTTGTTAGCCACCCGATGTTACTATGACGATGTTTAACGTGTTGCTGCTAAGGTTTTGTACCGTAGACTTGGATCCTGATCTGGATGGATCGTAGTACTTCCTGTCCCTCAGTAGGGACTTCCTCCTTGTGTAACAGATAAATATGTCCCCCCCCCCCTCTTCCTCTGTGCGTTGTGCTTTATCCCCCCCCCCCGGAGACTGTTTATTAAACAACAATATTTACCTCCAGACTCAGCATGTTACTTTCTGTACCAAATGTTTACCCCTGGACTACACTAGACTACACTAGACTACACTAGACTATTGGGACGCAGCCCTAGACAACACTAGAAACTATTGGGACTCACTAGACTACACTAGACTACACTAGAGACTATTGAGACTCACTAGACTACACTAGACTATTGGGACGCAGCCCTAGACAACACTAGACTATAGAGACTCATCCCTAGACTACACTGGACTATAGACACTCATCCCTAGACTACACTAGACTATTGAGACGCAGCCCTAGACAACACTAGACTATAGAGACTCACTAGACTATTGGGACGCAGACCTAGACAACACTAGACTATAGAGACTCACCCCTAGACTACACTAGACTACACTAGACTATTGGGACACAGCCCTAGACAACACTAGACTATAGAGACTCACCCCTAGACTACACTAGACTACACTAGACTACACTAGACTATTGGGACGCAGCCCTAGACAATACTAGACTATTGAGACTCACCCCTAGACTACACTAGAGACTATTGGGACTCACCCTTAGACTACACTAGACTATTGGGACTCACCCTTAGACTACACTAGACTATTGGGACTCACCCCTAGACTACACTAGACTATAGAGACTCACCCCTAGGCTACACTAGACTATAGAGACTCACCCCTAGACTTCACTAGACTATAGAGACTCTCCCCTAGACTACACTAGAGACGAATGAGACTCACCCCTAGACTATACTAGACTATTGAGACTCACCCTTAGACTACACTAGAGACTAATGAGACTCACCCTAGGCTACACTAGAGACTATTGAGACTCACCACTAGACTACAATAGACTAATGAGACACACCCCTAGACTAGACTATTGAGACTCACCCCTAGACTAGACTAGAGACGAATGACACTCACCCCTAGACTACACTAGACTATTGGGACGCAGCCCTAGACTACACTAGAGACTATTGAGACTCACCCCTGGACTACACTAGAGACTATTGAGACTCACCCCTAGACTACACTAGACTAATGAGACTCACCCCTAGACTAGACTATTGAGACTCAACCATAGACTACACTAGACTATTGAGACTCACCCATAGACTACACTAGACTATTGAGACTCACCCATAGACTACACTAGACTATTGAGACTCACCCATAGACTACACTTGACTATTGAGACTCGCCCCTAGACTACACTAGACTATTGAGACTCACCCCTAGACTACACTAGAGACTATTGAGACTCACCCCTAGACTACACTAGAGACTATTGAGACTCACCCCTAGACTATTGATACTCACCCCTAGACTACACTAGAGACTATAGAGACTCACCCCTAGACTACACTAGAGACTATAGAGACTCACCCCTAGACAACACTAGACTATTGAGACTCACCCCTAGACTACACCAGACTATTGAGACTCGCCCCTAGACTATAGAGAAACAACCCTAAACTATTGAGACTCACCCCTAGACTAGACTATTGAGACTCGCCCCTAGACTATAGACTCAACCCTAGACTATTGAGACTCACCCCTAGACTACACTAGAGACTAATGAGACTCACCCCTAGACTACACTAGAGACTATTGAGACTCACTCCTAGACTACACTCGAGACTATTGAGACTCACCCCTAGACTACACTCGAGACTATTGAGACTCACCCCTAGACTAGACTATTGAGACTCACCCCTAGACTACACTAGAGACTATTGAGACTCACCCCTAGACTACACTAGAGACTATAGAGACTCACCCCTAGACTACACTAGAGACTATAGAGACTCACCCCTAGACTACACTAGAGACTCACCCCTAGACTACACTAGACTATAGAGACTCACCCCTAGACTACACTAGAGACTATAGAGACTCACCCCTAGACTACACTAGAGACTCACCCCTAGACTATAGAGACTCACCCCTAGACTACACTAGACTATAGAGACTCACCCCTAGACTAGACTATTGAGACTCACCCCTAGACTATAGAGACTCACCCCTAGACTATAGAGACTCACCCCTAGACTATAGAGACTCACCCCTAGACTACACTAGACTATAGAGACTCACCCCTAGACTAGACTAGAGACGCAGACAAAGAAAAACACGTTTTAAATGTAACCAGATCAATGAATGGATGTTTGGTAAGAAAACAAAATAGACCTATTTTTCCACGGGTAAAAGTCCGGTGCTCAGTCCCATCTCCTCCGGAAATCCGTACAGTGTTAGAGGAGTGTGTCAATTCATTAGTAGGCAAGCATCCTCCAAAGACTCCATCCTCCACCTTCGATAGGCCTTTTGAGGAATCACACGTGTATCCTTCCACAGAAAACAGTCCTCCACCTCCTCGATAGCGGCCTTTTGACGAGGAATCACACGTGTATCCTTCCACAGAAAACAGTCCTCCACCTCCTCGATAGCGGCCTTTTGACGAGGAATCACACGTGTATCCTTCCACAGAAAACAGTCCTCCACCTCCTCGATAGCGGCCTTTTGAGGAATCGAGGAATCACACGTGTATCCTTCCACAGAAAACAGTCCTCCACCTCCTCGATAGCGGCCTTTTGACGAGGAATCACACGTGTATCCTTCCACAGAAAACAGTCCTCCACCTCCTCGATAGCGGCCTTTTGACGAGGAATCACACGTGTATCCTTCCACAGAAAACAGTCCTCCACCTCCTCGATAGCGGCCTTTTGACGAGGAATCACACGTGTATCCTTCCACAGAAAACAGTCCTCCACCTCCTCGATAGCGGCCTTTTGACGAGGAATCACACGTGTATCCTTCCACAGAAAACAGTCCTCCACCTCCTCGATAGCGGCCTTTTGACAGGAATCACACGTGTATCCTTCCACAGAAAACAGTCCTCCACCTCCTCGATAGCGGCCTTTTGACGAGGAATCACACGTGTATCCTTCCACAGAAAACAGTCCTCCACCTCCTCGATAGCGGCCTTTTGACGAGGAATCACACGTGTATCCTTCCACAGAAAACAGTCCTCCACCTCCTCGATAGCGGCCTTTTGACGAGGAATCACATCCTTCCACAGAAAACAGTTTGAAAACAGTCCTCCAGGAATCACACGTGTATCCTTCCACAGAAAACAGTCCTCCACCTCCTCGATAGCGGCCTTTTGACGAGGAATCACACGTGTATCCTTCCACAGAAAACAGTCCTCCACCTCCTCGATCACACGTGTATCCTTCCACAGAAAACAGTCCTCCACCTCCTCGATAGCGGCCTTTTGACGAGGAATCACACGTGTATCCTTCCACAGAAAACAGTCCTCCACCTCCTCGATAGCGGCCTTTTGACGAGGAATCACACGTGTATCCTTCCACAGAAAACAGTCCTCCACCTCCTCGATAGCGGCCTTTTGACGAGGAATCACACGTGTATCCTTCCACAGAAAACAGTCCTCCCCTCCTCGATAGCGGCCTTTTGACGAGGAATCACACAGAAAACAGTCCTCCACCTCCTCGTAGTATCCTTCCACAGAAAACAGTCCTCCCCTCCTCGATAGCGGCCTTTTGATCACACGTGTATCCTTCCACAGAAAACAGTCCTCCCCTCCTCGATAGCGGCCTTTTGAGGAATCACACGTGTATCCTTCCACAGAAAACAGTCCTCCCCTCCTCGATAGCGGCCTTTTGACGAGGAATCCACACGAGGAATCACACGTGTATCCTTCCACAGAAAACAGTCCTCCCCTCCTCGATAGCGGCCTTTTGACGAGGAATCACACGTGTAACCTTCCACAGAAAACAGTCCTCCACCTCCTCGATAGCGGCCTTTTGACGAGGAATCACACAAATATCCCCCCCCCAAAAACGGTTGTCATCCTCCATTTTAAGAAACACACCTGTACGACTGTAGATGAAAGTCGAGGGGCCGTATTGGAGATCGTCAAGGCGATCAAGGCAACTGTTCTACGAATCATCATAAATAACCACTCTTTATTGTTTCTAGATCAGTAAGTCAGTAACAATTTACCCATGATGCACTGCGGTTTCGATCCTCTCGGTGCATCTGCAACAGCCTAAAGAAGGACACTAAAAGTGGTTTTCTAAGAGCAAGAATCAGATCTACATGGCAGTCGTCAATGAACATGTATCTAAACTCCCTTAAATCAAACTCAGGAAACTAATATAATATTATGAGTACACACTGTACAGTCAATTAGCGAGAGAGAGCCTCAAATATTACATTTTGTTTGTATATATCAACTTAAATGCCGGCAAATTGGTTCCTGTTTTAAGTCCAATGTTGTGCCTTCTTCACCACGGTGTCTGTGAGGGTGGACCATTTCAGTTTGTCCATGATGTGTACGCCGAGAAACTTAAAACTTACTACCCTCTCCACTACTGTTCCATCGATGTGGATGGGGAGGGTGGGGTGCTCCCTCTGCTGTCCCGTCGATGTGGATGGGGAGGGTGGGGTGCTCCCTCTACTGTCCCGTCGATGTGGATGGGGAGGGTGGGGTGCTCCCTCTACTGTCCCGTCGATGTGGATGGGGAGGGTGGGGTGCTCCCTCTACTGTCCCGTCGATGTGGATGGGGAGGGTGGGGTGCTCCCTCTGCTGTCCCGTCGATGTGGATGGGGAGGGTGGGGGTGCTCCCTCTGCTGTCCCGTCGATGTGGATGGGGGGGTGGGGTGCTCCCTCTGCTGTCCCGTCGATGTGGGTGGGGGGTGGGTGCTCCCTCTGCTGTCCCGTCGATGTGGGGGGGAGGGTGCTCCCTCTGCTGTCCCGTCGATGTGGATGGGGAGGGTGGGGTGCTCCCTCTGCTGTCCCGTCGATGTGGATGGGGAGGGTGCTCCCTCTGCTGTCCCGTCGATGTGGATAGGGAGGGTGGGGGTTGCTCCCTCTGCTGTCCCGTCGATGTGGATAGGGAGGGTGGGGGGTGCTCCCACTACTGTCCCGTCGATGTGGATAGGGAGGGTGGGGGGTGCTCCCACTACTGTCCCGTCGATGTGGATAGGGAGGGTGGGGGGTTGCTCCCTCTGCTGTCCCGTCGATGTGGATGGGGAGGGTGGGGTGCTCCCTCTGCTGTCCCATCGATGTGGATAGGGGGGGTGCTCCCTCTGCTGTCCCGTCGATGTGGATGGGGAGGGTGGGGTGCTCCCTCTGCTGTTTCCTGAAGTCCACAATCGTCTCCTTTGTTTTGTTGACGTTGAGTGAGAGGTTGTTTTCCTGACACCACACTCCGAGGGCCCTCACCTCCTCCCTGTAGGCCGTCTCGTCGTTGTTGGTGAAAAAAGCCTACCACTGTTGTGTCGTCCTCAAACTTGATGATTGAGTTGGAGGCGTGCGTGGCCACGCAGTCGTGGGTGGCCACGCAGTCGTGGGTGAACAGGGAGTACAGGAGAGGGCTCAGAACGCACCCTTGTGGGGCCCCAATGTTGAGTCTCTGCGGGGTGGAGATGAATAATGTAGGGTATGTAAACATATAAGGTAGCATTGTTTAAAGTGGCTAGTGATGTATTTACATCATTTCCCATCAATTCCCATTATTAAAGTGGCTGGAGTTGAGTCAGTGTGTTGGCAGCAGCCACTCAATGTTAGTGGTGGCTGTTTAACAGTCTGGTGGCCTTGAGATAGAAGCTGTTTTTCAGTCTCTCGGTCCCAGCTTTGATGCACCTGTACTGACCTCGCCTTCTGGATGGTAGCGGGGTGAACAGGCAGTGGCTCGGGTGGTTGATGTCCTTGATGATCTTTATGGCCTTCCTGTGACATCGGGTGGTGTAGGTGTCCTGGAGGGCAGGTAGTTTGCCCCCGGTGATGCGTTGTGCAGACCTCACTACCCTCTGGAGAGCCTTACGGTTGTGGGCGGAGCAGTTGCCGTACCAGGCGGTGATACAGCCCGACAGGATGCTCTCGATTGTGCATCTGTAGAAGTTTGTGAGTGCTTTTGGTGACAAGCCAAATTTCTTCAGCCTCCTGAGGTTGAAGAGGCGCTGCTGCCCCCCTAGACTAGACTATTGAGACTCACCCCTAGACTATAGAGACTCACCCCTAGACTATAGAGACTCACCCCTAGACTATAGAGACTCACCCCTAGACTACACTAGAATATATAGACTCACCCCTAGACTAGACTAGAGACGCAGACAAAGAAAAACACGTTTTAAATGTAACCAGATCAATGAATGGATGTTTGGTAAGAAAACAAAATAGACCTATTTTTCCACGGGTAAAAGTCCGGTGCTCAGTCCCATCTCCTCCGGAAATCCGTACAGTGTTAGAGGAGTGTGTCAATTCATTAGTAGGCAAGCATCCTCCAAAGACTCCATTTGGCGAGGAATCACACGTGTATCCTTCCACAGAAAACAGTCCTCCCCTCCTCGATAGCGGCCTTTTGACGAGGAATCACACGTGTATCCTTCCACAGAAAACAGTCCTCCACCTCCTCGATAGCGGCCTTTTGACGAGGAATCACACGTGTATCCTTCCACAGAAAACAGTCCTCCACCTCCTCGATAGCGGCCTTTTGACGAGGAATCACACGTGTATCCTTCCACAGAAAACAGTCCTCCACCTCCTCGATAGCGGCCTTTTGACGAGGAATCACACGTGTATCCTTCCACAGAAAACAGTCCTCCACCTCCTCGATAGCGGCCTTTTGACGAGGAATCACACGTGTATCCTTCCACAGAAAACAGTCCTCCACCTCCTCGATAGCGGCCTTTTGACGAGGAATCACACGTGTATCCTTCCACAGAAAACAGTCCTCCCCTCCTCGATAGCGGCCTTTTGACGAGGAATCACACGTGTATCCTTCCACAGAAAACAGTCCTCCACCTCCTCGATAGCGGCCTTTTGACGAGGAATCACACAAATATCCTTCCACAGAAAACAGTCCTCCACCTCCTCCATTTTAAGAAACACACCTGTTGACTGTAGATGATCACACGTGTATCCTTCCACAGAAAACAGTCCTCCACCATCATAAATAACCACTCTTTATTGTTTCTAGATCAGTAAGTCAGTAACAATTTACCCATGATGCACGTTTCGATCCTCTCGGTGCATCTGCAACAGCTTCCACTAAGAGCAAAATCAGATCTACATGGCAGTCGTCAATGAACATGTATCTAAACTCCCTTAAATCAAACTCAGGAAACTAATATAATATTATGAGTACACACTGTACAGTCAATTAGCGAGAGAGAGCCTCAAATATTACATTTTGTTTGTATATATCAACTTAAATGCCGGCAAATTGGTTCCTGTTTTAAGTCCAATGTTGTGCCTTCTTCACCACGGTGTCTGTGAGGGTGGACCATTTCAGTTTGTCCATGATGTGTACAGAAACTTAAAACTTACTACCCTCTCCACTACTGTTCCATCGATGTGGATGGGGAGGGTGGGGTGCTCCCTCTGCTGTCCCGTCGATGTGGATGGGGAGGGTGGGGTGCTCCCTCTCTGTCCCGTCGATGTGGATGGGGAGGGTGGGGTGCTCCCTCTACTGTCCCGTCGATGTGGATGGGGAGGGTGGGGTGCTCCCTTCGATGTGGATGGGGAGGGTGGGGTGCTCCCTCTGCTGTCCCGTCTTGTGGATGGGGAGGGTGGGGGTTGCCCCTCTGCTGTCCCGTCGATGTGGATGGGGGGGTGGGGTGCTCCCTCTGCTGTCCCGTCGATGTGGATGGGGAGGGTGCTCCTCTGCTGTCCCGTCGATGTGGATAGGGAGGGTGGGGTGCTCCCTCTGCTGTCCCGTCGATGTGGATGGGGAGGGTGGGGTGCTCCCTCTGCTGTCCCAGTTTGTGTGGATGGGGAGGGTGCTCCCTCTGCTGTCCCGTCGATGTGGATACTCCCTCTGCTGTCCCGTCGATGTGGATAGGGAGGGTGGGGGTGCTCCCACTATGTCCCGTCGATGTGGATAGGGAGGGTGGGGGGTGCCACTACTGTCCCGTCGATGTGGATAGGGAGGGTGGGGGTTCTCCTCTGCTGTCCCGTCGATGTGGATCTCCCTCTGCTGTCCCATCGATGTGGATAGTGCTCCACATGTGGATCATCTCCTCTGCTGTTTCCTGAGTTTCTCCTTTGTTTTGTTGACGTTGAGTGAGAGGTTGTTTTCCTGACACCACACTCCGAGGGCCCTCACCTCCTCCCTGTAGGCCGTCTCGTCGTTGTTGGTGAAAAAGCCTACCACTGTTGTGTCGTCCTCAAACTTGATGATTGAGTTGGAGGCGTGCGTGGCCACGCAGTCGTGGGTGGCCACGCAGTGAACAGGGAGTACAGGAGAGGGCTCAGAACGCACCCTTGTGGGGCCCCAATGTTGAGTCTCTGCGGGGTGGAGATGAATAATGTAGGGTATGTAAACATATAGGTAGCATTGTTTAAAGTGGCTAGTGATGTATTTACATCATTTCCCATCAATTCCCATTATTAAAGTGGCTGGAGTTGAGTCAGTGTGTTGGCAGCAGCCACTCAATGTTAGTGGTGGCTGTTTAACAGTCTGGTGGCCTTGAGATAGAAGCTGTTTTTCAGTCTCTCGGTCCCAGCTTTGATGCACCTGTACTGACCTCGCCTTCTGGATGGTAGATGAACAGGCAGTGGCTCGGGTGGTTGATGTCCTTGATGATCTTTATGGCCTTCCTGTGACATCGGGTGGTGTAGGTGTCCTGGAGGGCAGGTAGTTTGCCCCGGTGATTTGAGACCTCACTACCCTCTGGAGAGCCAAACTGTGGGCGGAGCAGTTGCCGATGCAGCCCGACAGGATGCTCCAAACTATCTGTAGAAGTTTGTGAGTGCTTTTGGTGACAAGCCAAATTTCTTCAGCCTCCTGAGGTTGAAGACGCTGCTGCCCCCTAGACTAGACTATTGAGACTCACCCCTAGACTATAGAGACTCACCCCTAGACTATAGAGACTCACCCCTAGACTATAGAGACTCACCCCTAGACTACACTAGAATATATAGACTCACCCCTAGACTAGACTAGAGACGCAGACAAAGAAAAACACGTTTTAAATGTAACCAGATCAATGAATGGATGTTTGGTAAGAAAACAAAATAGACCTATTTTTCCACGGGTAAAAGTCCGGTGCTCAGTCCCATCTCCTCCGGAAACAGACAGTGTTAGAGGAGTGTGTCAATTCATTAGTAGGCAAGCATCCTCCAAAGACTCCATTTGGCAGGAATCACACGTGTATCCTTCCACAGAAAACAGTCCTCCCCTCCTCGATAGCGGCCTTTTAACAGAATCACACGTGTATCCTTCCACAGAAAACAGTCCTCCACCTCCTCGATAGCGGCCTTTTGACAGAATCACACGTGTATCCTTCCACAGAAAACAGTCCTCCACCTCCTCGATAGCAGGCCTTTTGACAGAATCACACGTGATCCTTCCACAGAAAACAGTCCTCCACCTCCTCGATAGCGGCCTTTTGACAGGAATCAGACGTGTATCCTTCCACAGAAAACAGTCCTCCACCTCCTCGAGCGGCCTTTTAACAGAATCACACGTGTATCCTTCCACAGAAAACAGTCCTCCACCTCCTCGATAGCGGCCTTTTGACGAGGAATCACACGTGTATCCTTCCACAGAAAACAGTCCTCCCCTCCTCGATAGCGGCCTTTTGACGAGGAATCACACGTGTATCCTTCCACAGAAAACAGTCCTCCACCTCCTCGATAGCGGCCTTTTGACGAGGAATCACACGTGTATCCTTCCACAGAAAACAGTCCTCCACCTCCTCGATAGCGGCCTTTTGACGAGGGATCACAGACCTTCCACAGAAAACAGTCCTCCACCTCCTCGATAGCGGCCTTTTGACGAGGGATCACACGTGTATCCTTCCACAGAAAACAGTCCTCCACCTCCTCGATAGCGGCCTTTTGACGAGGAATCACACGTGTATCCTTCCACAGAAAACAGTCCTCCACCTCCTCGATAGCGGCCTTTTGACGAGGAATCTCATCTGTAGAAGTTTGTGAGTGCTTTTGGTGACAAGCCAAATTTCTTCAGCCTCCTGAGGTTGAAGAGGCGCTGCTGTGCCTTCTTCACGATGCTGTCTGTGTGAGTGGACCAATTCAGTTTGTCTGTGATGTGTACGCCGAGGAACTTAAAACTTACTATCCTCTCCACTACTGTCCCGTCGATGTGGATAGGGGGGGTGTTCCCTCTGCTGTTTCCTGAAGTCCACAATCATCTCCTTAGTTTTGTTGACGTTGAGTGTGAGGTTATTTTCCTGACACCACACTCCGAGGGCCCTCACCTCCTCCCTGTAGGCCGTCTCGTAATCAAGCCTACCACTGTTGTGTCGTCCTCAAAATTGATGATTGAGTTGGAGGCGTCGTGGCCACGCAGTCGTGGGTGAACAGGGAGTACAGGAGAGGGCTCAGAATGCACCCTTGTGAGGCCCCAGTGTTGAGGATCAGCGGGGTGGAGATGTTGCCTACCCTCACCAACTGAGGGCGGCCCACCTAGGAGACCAAGCTAGTCTATTGAGATGCACCGCTAGGAGACCAAGCTAGTCTATTGAGATGCACCCCTAGGAGACCAAGCTAGTCTATTGAGATGTCCACCTAGGAGACCAAGCTAGTCTATTGAGATACACCCCTAGGAGACCAAACTATTCTATTGAGATGCACCCCTAGGAGACCAAACTATTCTATTGAGATGCACCCCTAGGAGACCAAGCTAGTCTATTGAGATGCACCCCTAGGAGACAGAAATAGTCTATTGAGATGCACCCATAGGAGACAGAAATAGACTATTGAGATGCACCCTTAGGAGACCAAGCTATATTGAGATGCACCCCTAGGAGACCAAGCTATATTGAGATGCACCCCTAGGAGACCAAGCTAGTCTATTGAGATGCACCCTTAATAACAAACAGACAGACAGGACCTAATTACAGACAGACAGGACCTAATTACAAACAGACAGACAGGACCTAGTAACAGACAGGACCTAATAACAGACAGACAGGACCTAGTAACAGACAGGCAGGACCTAATAACAGACAGACAGGACCTAATTACAGACAGACAGGACCTAGTAACAGACAGACAGGACCTAGTAACAGACAGACAGGACCTAATAACAGACAGACAGGACCTAGTAACAGACAGACAGGACCTAATAACAGACAGACAGACAGGACCTAATAACAGACAGGACCTAATAGACAGACAGACAGGACCTAATAGACAGACAGACAGACAGGACCTAATAACAGACAGGACCTGACAGACAGACAGAGACAGGACCTAATAACAGACAGGACCTAATTACAGACAGACAGACAGGACCTAGTCAGTACAGACAGACAGACAGTCAGTACCTAGTAACAGACAGACAGACAGTCAGTACCTAGTAACAGACAGACAGACAGTCAGTACCTACAGAACAGACAGACAGACAGTCAGTACCTAGTAACAGACAGACAGACAGTACAGACAGACAGACAGTCAGGACCTAGTAACAGACAGACAGACAGTCAGTACCTAGTAACAGACAGACAGTCAGTACCTAGTAACAGACAGACAGACAGTCAGTACCTAGTAACAGACAGAGACAGACAGACAGTCAGTACCTAGTAACAGACAGACAGACAGACAGTCAGTACCTAGTAACAGACAGACAGACAGTCAGTACCTAGTAACAGACAGACAGACAGTCAGTACCTAGTAACAGACAGACAGACAGTCAGTACCTAGTAACAGACAGACAGTCAGTACCTAGTAACAGACAGACAGACAGACAGTCAGTACCTAGTAACAGTACAGTACCTAGTAACAGACAGACAGACAGACAGACAGTCAGTACCTAGTAACAGACAGACAGTCAGTACCTAGTAACAGACAGACAGACAGTCAGTACCTAGTAACAGACAGACAGTCAGTACCTAGTAACAGACAGACAGTCAGTACCTAGTAACAGACAGACAGTCAGTACCTAGTAACAGACAGACAGTCAGTACCTAGTAACAGACAGACAGTCAGTACCTAGTAACAGACACAGAACAGACAGACAGTCAGTACCTAGTAACAGACAGACAGACAGTCAGTACCTAATAACAGACAGACAGGACCTAATTACAGACAGACAGACAGACAGTCAGTACCTAGTAACAGACAGACAGGACCTTATTACAGACAGACAGACAGGACCTAATAACAGACAGACAGTCAGTACCTAGTAACAGACAGACAGACAGTCAGTACCTAGTAACAGACAGACAGACAGTCAGTACCTAGTAACAGACAGACAGACAGTCAGTACCTAGTAACAGACAGACAGGACCTAATTACAGACAGACAGACAGTCAGTACCTAGTAACAGACAGACAGACAGTCAGTACCTAGTAACAGACAGACAGTCAGTACCTAGTAACAGACAGACAGACAGTCAGTACCTAGTAACAGACAGACAGACAGTCAGTACCTAGTAACAGACAGACAGACAGTCAGTACCTAGTAACAGACAGACAGACAGTCAGTACCTAGTAACAGACAGACAGACAGTCAGTACCTAGTAACAGACAGACAGACAGTCAGTACCTAGTAACAGACAGACAGACAGTCAGTACCTAGTAACAGACAGACAGACAGACAGTCAGTACCTAGTAACAGACAGACAGACAGTCAGTACCTAGTAACAGACAGACAGTCAGTACCTAGTAACAGACAGACAGACAGTCAGTACCTAGTAACAGACAGACAGTCAGTACCTAGTAACAGACAGACAGTCAGTACCTAGTAACAGACAGACAGTCAGTACCTAGTAACAGACAGACAGTCAGTACCTAGTAACAGACAGACAGTCAGTACCTAGTAACAGACAGACAGTCAGTACCTAGTAACAGACAGACAGACAGTACCTAATAACAGACAGACAGGACCTAATTACAGACAGACAGTCAGTACCTAGTAACAGACAGACAGTCAGTACCTAGTAACAGACAGACAGACAGTCAGTACCTAGTAACAGACAGACAGACAGTCAGTACCTAGTAACAGACAGACAGTCAGTACCTAGTAACAGACAGACAGACAGTCAGTACCTAGTAACAGACAGACAGTCAGTACCTAGTAACAGACAGACAGACAGACAGTCAGTACCTAGTAACAGACAGACAGACAGTCAGTACCTAGTAACAGACAGACAGACAGTCAGTACCTAGTAACAGACAGACAGTCAGTACCTAGTAACAGACAGACAGACAGGACCTTATTACAGACAGACAGACAGACAGACAGACAGACAGTAATAACAGACAGACAGTCAGTACCTAGTAACAGACAGACAGACAGACAGTCAGTACCTAGTAACAGACAGACAGACAGTCAGTACCTAGTAACAGACAGACAGACAGTCAGTACCTAGTAACAGACAGACAGTCAGTACCTAGTAACAGACAGACAGACAGTCAGTACCTAGTAACAGACAGACAGTCAGTACAGTCAACAGACAGACAGACAGTCAGTACCTAGTAACAGACAGACAGACAGTCAGTACCTAGTAACAGACAGACAGACAGTCCTAGTAACCAGACAGACAGTAACAGAACAGACAGACAGTCAGTACCTAGTAACAGACAGACAGTCAGTACCTAGTAACAGACAGACAGACAGTACCTAGTAACAGACAGACAGTCAGTACCTAGTAACAGACAGACAGTCAGTACCTAGTAACAGACAGACAGACAGAACCTAGTAACAGACAGACAGACAGAGTAACAGACAGACAGACAGACAGACTAGACAGACAGACAGACAGACAGACAGACAGACAGTCAGACCTAGTAACAGACAGACAGACAGTACCTAGTAACAGACAGACAGTCAGACCTACATAACAGACAGACAGACAGAACAGACAACAGACAGAGACAGACAGACAGACAGACAGACAGACAGACAGACAGACAGACAGACAGACAGACAGACAGACAGACAGACAGACAGGACCTAGTAACAGACAGCAGGATGTGGTAAAAGACAATCTCTTAGAAATATAATCCTTTATTCAACATATGAACAGAGACGCCTCTGGTACCAATCAAACGACAGCAGCACAAGACTCATAAAAACACACAGTGGTCAGAGCTGACAACAATCCATCCCTCTTCCTCTCTCTCTCTCTCGTCTTCCTCTCCCGTGGTATTCTTCAGGCTGAGGTGAGTTGGTCCAGGTTGTCGTGGGAACGGCTGGAGAGGTGAGCCTCCAGGATCTCTCCAAACAGGCCCCTCTTCAGCAGGCTGTAGGCCATGGGCAGCAGTTGTCTGATCACCTTATAGAAGTACTGGGCGACATAGGAAACCGAGTCAGACACACACACAGTGGAAGACAGGAAACTGAGTCAGACACACAGTGGAAGACAGGAAACTGAGTCAGACATACAGTGGAAGACAGGAAACTGAGTCAGACACACAGTGGAAGACAGGAAACTGAGTCAGACACACAACGGAAGACAGGAAACTGAGGCTCAGACAGACACACAATGGAAGACAGGAAACGGAGAGTAAGACAGACACACAATGGAAGACAGGAAACTGAGTCAGACACACAGTGGAAGACAGAAACTGAGTCAGACAATGGAAGACAGGAAACTGAGTCAGACACACAATGGAAGACAGGAAACTGAGAGTCAGACAGACACACAATGGAAGACAGGAAACTGAGTCAGACAGACACACAATGGAAGACAGGAAACTGAGAGTCAGACAGACACACAATGGAAGACAGGAAACTGAGAGTCAGACAGACACACAATGGAAGACAGGAAACTGAGTCAGACAGACACACAATGGAAGACAGGAAACTGAGTCAGACAGACACACAATGGAAGCCAGGAAACTGAGACAGACAGACACACAATGGAAGCCAGGAAATTGAGAGACAGACAGACACACAATGGAAGACAGGAAACTGAGTCAGACAGACACACAATGGAAGACAGGAAACTGAGTCAGACAGACACACAATGGAAGACAGGAAACAGAGACAGACAGACACACAATGGAAGACAGGAAACTGAGTCCAGACAGACACACACTGGAAGACAGGAAACTGAGAGACAGACACAATGGAAGACATGAAACAGAGTCAGCCAGACACACAATGGAAGACAGGAAACAGATTCAGTCAGACACACAATGGAAGAGGTCTGTTAATGTCTGTTGGTGGCTCTACACTGAGATCTACACCACAGTGTTAATGTCTGTGTGTGTGTGTGTGTGTGTGTGTGTGTGTGTGTGTGTGTGTGTGTGTGTGTGTGTGTGTGTGTGTGTGTGTGTGTGTGTGTGTGTGTGTGTGTGTGTGTGTGTGTGTGTGTGTGTGTGTGTGTGTGTGTGTGTGTACCTGTGATCCGTAACAGAAGAGGTCTATGCCCAGCTCCAGCCCCGTGTGTTGAGTGATCCGTAACAGAAGAGGTCTATGCCCAGCTCCAGCCCCGTGTGTGTGTGTGTGTGTGTGTGTGTGTGTGTGTGTGTGTGTGTGTGTGTGTGTGTGTGTGTGTGTGTGTGTGTGTGTGTGTGTGTGTGTGTGTGTGTGTGTGTGTGTGTGTGTACCTGTGATCCGTAACAGAAGAGGTCTATGCCCAGCTCCAGCCCCGTGTGTGTGTGTGTGTGTGTGTGTGTGTGTGTGTGTGTGTGTGTGTGTGTGTGTACCTGTGATCCGTAACAGAAGAGGTCTATGCCCAGCTCCAGCCCCATGTGTTGAGGTGTGTGTGTGTGTGTGTGTGTACCTGTGATCCGTAACAGAAGAGGTCTATGCCCAGCTCCAGCCCCATGCCGTAGTCACACTCGTCGTTAGCGAACTGGACAAAGGTGATCATCTCCTGCAGCGGACCGAAAGCCTTCATCCTGTCTTCATCACACCTGGCCTCCGCTATAGCCTTACACAGCCTCTTCATACTCGCTACACACACACACACACACACACACACACACACACACACACACACACACACACACACACACACACACACACACACACACACACACACACACACACACACACACACACACACACACACACACACACACCAGATGTTGTAAATCGGGGGGAGGAGAGGTGTGGGAGGGGGGGGGGGGGGTTTATAGTGTGAATAACATCTATTTGGAAAGTGTTTCTGAAACCTGTTCTGGAGTATTCTACAGTGTTCTGGAGTATTCTAGTGGTTCTAGAGTATTCTACAGTATTCTGGAGTATCTGAGTGGTTCTAGAGTATTCTGCAGTGGTATGGAGTATCTGAGTGGTTCTAGAGTGTTCTACAGTGGTATGGAGTATTCGACTGGTTCTAGAGTATTCTACAGTGTTCTGGAGTATCTGAGTGGTTCTAGAGTATTCTACAGTGTTCTGGAGTATCTGAGTGGTTCTAGAGTGTTCTACAGTGGTATGGAGTATTCGACTGGTTCTAGAGTATTCTACAGTGTTCTGGAGTATCTGAGTGGTTCTAGAGTATTCTACAGTGTTCTGGAGTATCTGAGTGGTTCTAGAGTGTTCTACAGTGGTATGGAGTATTCGACTGGTTCTAGAGTATTCTACAGTGTTCTGGAGTATCTGAGTGGTTCTAGAGTATTCTACAGTGTTCTGGAGTATCTGAGTGGTTCTAGAGTATTCTACAGTGTTCTGGAGTATCTGAGTGGTTCTAGAGTGTTCTACTTGTAGCCTTTGCATTGGGTTTATTTTATAAACTAATTATGTTCTGGCCCACTGAGATACCAAAAATATTGGCCCGAGACCAAACCTAGTTGCGACTGTTCTAGAGTGTTCTAGAGTGTTGCAGAGTCTTACCGTCTGTCTCCGGCAGCTCCCGGTAACCAACATCATTCTGATCAACAGGAACCACCAGGCCGGCTCCATGGAACGTCTTGGTGACAACCTGGACATGGACAGGGGGCGGTTAGACTGTCACCTTCTGGTACCGCCTCAGTACGGGGTGTCACCTTCTAGTACCGTCTCAGTACGGGGTGTCACCTTCTAGTGCCGTCTCAGTACGGGGTGTTACCTTCTAGTGCCGTCTCAGTACGGGGTGTTACCTTCTAGTACCGTCTCAGTACGGGGTGTTACCTTCCAGTACCGTCTCAGTACGGGGTGTTACCTTCTAGTACCGTCTCAGTACGGGGTGTTACCTTCTAGTACCGTCTCAGTACGGGGTGTTACCTTCTAGTACCGTCTCAGTACGGGGTGTTACCTTCTAGTACCGTCTCAGTACGGGGTGTTACCTTCTAGTACCGTCTCAGTACGGGGTGTTACCTTCTAGTACCGTCTCAGTACGGGGTGTTACCTTCTCAGTACGGGGTGTTACCGTCTCAGTACGGGGTGTTACCTTCTAGTACCGTCTCAGTACGGGGTGTTACCTTCTAGTACCGTCTCAGTACGGGGTGTTACCTTCTAGTACCGTCTCAGTACGGGGTGTCACCTTCTAGTACCGTCTCAGTACGGGGTGTCACCTTCTAGTACCGTCTCAGTACGGGGTGTTACCTTCTAGTACCGTCTCAGTACGGGGTGTTACCGTCTCAGTACGGGGTGTTACCTTCTAGTACCGTCTCAGTACGGGGTGTTACCTTCTAGTACCGTCTCAGTACGGGGTGTTACCTTCTAGTACCGTCTCAGTACGGGGTGTTACCTTCTAGTACCGTCTCAGTACGGGGTGTTACCTTCTAGTACCGTCTCAGTACGGGGTGTTACCTTCTCAGTACGGGGTGTTACCTTCTAGTACCGTCTCAGTACGGGGTGTTACCTTCTAGTACCGTCTCAGTACGGGGTGTTACCTTCTAGTACCGTCTCAGTACGGGGCGTTACCTTCTAGTACCGTCTCAGTACGGGGCGTTACCTTCTAGTACCGTCTCAGTACGGGGCGTTACCTTCTAGTACCGTCTCAGTACGGGGCGTTACCTTCTAGTACCGTCTCAGTACGGGGTGTTACCTTCTAGTACCGTCTCAGTACGGGGTGTTCCCTTCTAGTAACGTCTCAGTACGGGGTGTTACCTTCTAGTACCGTCTCAGTACGGGGTGTTACCTTCTAGTACCGTCTCAATACGGGGTGTTACCTTCTAGTACCGTCTCAGTACGGGGTGTTACCTTCTAGTACCGTCTCAGTACGGGGTGTTACCGTCTCAGTACGGGGTGTTACCTTCTAGTACCGTCTCAGTACGGGGTGTTACCTTCTAGTACCGTCTCAGTACGGGGTGTTACCTTCTAGTACCGTCTCAGTACGGGGTGTTACCTTCTAGTACCGTCTCAGTACGGGGTGTTACCTTCTAGTACCGTCTCAGTACGGGGTGTTACCTTCTAGTACCGTCTCAGTACGGGGTGTTACCTTCTAGTACCGTCTCAGTACGGGGTGTTACCTTCTAGTACCGTCTCAGTACGGGGTGTTACCTTCTCAGTACGGGGTGTTACCGTCTCAGTACGGGGTGTTACCGTCTCAGTACGGGGTGTTACCTTCTAGTACCGTCTCAGTACGGGGTGTTACCTTCTAGTACCGTCTCAGTACGGGGTGTTACCTTCTAGTACCGTCTCAGTACGGGGTGTCACCTTCTAGTACCGTCTCAGTACGGGGTGTCACCTTCTAGTACCGTCTCAGTACGGGGTGTTACCTTCTAGTACCGTCTCAGTACGGGGTGTTACCTTCTAGTACCGTCTCAGTACGGGGTGTTACCTTCTAGTACCGTCTCAGTACGGGGTGTTACCTTCTAGTACCGTCTCAGTACGGGGTGTTACCTTCTAGTACCGTCTCAGTACGGGGTGTTACCTTCTAGTACCGTCTCAGTACGGGGTGTTACCTTCTAGTACCGTCTCAGTACGGGGTGTTACCTTCTCAGTACGGGGTGTTACCTTCTAGTACCGTCTCAGTACGGGGTGTTACCTTCTAGTACCGTCTCAGTACGGGGTGTTACCTTCTAGTACCGTCTCAGTACGGGGCGTTACCTTCTAGTACCGTCTCAGTACGGGGTGTTACCTTCTAGTACCGTCTCAGTACGGGGCGTTACCTTCTAGTTACCGTCTCAGTACGGGGGGTGTTACCTTCTAGTACCGTCTCAGTACGGGGTGTTACCTTCTAGTACCGTCTCAGTACGGGGTGTTACCTTCTAGTACCGTCTCAGTACGGGGTGTTACCTTCTAGTACCGTCTCAGTACGGGGTGTTACCTTCTAGTACCGTCTCAGTACGGGGTGTTACCTTCTAGTACCGTCTCAGTACGGGGTGTTACCTTCTCAGTACGGGGTGTTACCTTCTAGTACCGTCTCAGTACGGGGTGTTACCTTCTAGTACCGTCTCAGTACGGGGTGTTACCTTCTAGTACCGTCTCAGTACGGGGTGTTACCTTCTAGTACCGTCTCAGTACGGGGTGTTACCTTCTAGTACCGTCTCAGTACGGGGTGTTACCTTCTAGTACCGTCTCAGTACGGGGTGTTACCTTCTCTCAGTACGGGGTGTTACCTTCTAGTACCGTCTCAGTACGGGGTGTTACCTTCTAGTACCGTCTCAGTACGGGGTGTTACCTCTCAGTACGGGGTGTTACCGTCTCAGTACGGGGTGTTACCGTCCGTCTCAGTACGGGGTGTTACCTTCTAGTACCGTCTCAGTATGGGGTGTTACCTTCTAGTACCGTCTCAGTACGGGGTGTTACCTTCTAGTACCGTCTCAGTACTTATGGGTGTTACCTTCTAGGGTGTTACCTTCTAGTACCGTCTCAGTACGGGGTGTTACCTTCTAGTACCGTCTCAGTACGGGGTGTTACCTTCTAGTCCGTCTCAGTACGGGGTGTTACCTTCTAGTACCGTCTCAGTACGGGGTGTTACCTTCTAGTACCGTCTCAGTACGGGGTGTTACCTTCTAGTACCGTCTCAGTACGGGGTGTTACCTTCTAGTACCGTCTCAGTACGGGGTGTTACCTTCTAGTACCGTC
The DNA here is from genome assembly GCF_021184085.1 of Oncorhynchus gorbuscha. Taxonomy (NCBI): domain Eukaryota; kingdom Metazoa; phylum Chordata; class Actinopteri; order Salmoniformes; family Salmonidae; genus Oncorhynchus; species Oncorhynchus gorbuscha. The sequence goes on from NW_025746162.1 coordinate 80,726, forward strand.
TCAGTACGGGGTGTTACCGTCTCAGTACGGGGTGTTACCTTCTAGTACCGTCTCAGTACGGGGTGTTACCTTCTAGTACCGTCTCAGTACGGGGCGTTACCTTCTAGTACCGTCTCAGTACGGGGCGTTACCTTCTAGTACCGTCTCAGTACGGGGCGTTACCTTCTAGTACCGTCTCAGTACGGGGCGTTACCTTCTAGTACCGTCTCAGTACGGGGCGTTACCTTCTAGTACCGTCTCAGTACGGGGTGTTACCTTCTAGTACCGTCTCAGTACGGGGTGTTACCTTCTAGTACCGTCTCAGTACGGGGTGTTACCTTCTAGTACCGTCTCAGTACGGGGTGTTACCTTCTAGTACCGTCTCAGTACGGGGTGTTACCTTCTAGTACCGTCTCAGTACGGGGTGTTACCTTCTAGTACCGTCTCAGTACGGGGTGTTACCGTCTCAGTACGGGGTGTTACCTTCTAGTACCGTCTCAGTACGGGGTGTTACCTTCTAGTACCGTCTCAGTACGGGGTGTTACCTTCTTACCGTCTCAGTACGGGGTGTTACCTTCTAGTACCGTCTCAGTACGGGGTGTTACCTTCTAGTACCGTCTCAGTACGGGCGTTACCTTCTAGTACCGTCTCAGTACGGGGCGTTACCTTCTAGTACCGTCTCAGTACGGGGTGTTACCTTCTAGTACCGTCTCAGTACGGGCGTTACCTTCTAGTACCGTCTCAGTACGGGGTGTTACCTTCTAGTACCGTCTCAGTACGGGCGTTACCTTCTAGTACCGTCTCAGTACGGGGCGTTACCTTCTAGTACCGTCTCAGTACGGGCGTTACCTTCTAGTACCGTCTCAGTACGGGGTGTTTCTAGTACCGTCTCAGTAGTACCGTCTCAGTACGGGGTGTTACCTTCTAGTACCGTCTCAGTACGGGGCGTGTTACCTTCTAGTACCGTCTCAGTACGGGGTGTTACCTTCTAGTACCGTCTCAGGGGGTGTACCTTCTAGTACCGTCTCAGTACGGGGTGTTACCTTCTAGTACCGTCTCAGTACGGGGTGTTACCTTCTAGTACCGTCTCAGTACGGGGTGTTACCTTCTAGTACCGTCTCAGTACGGGGTGTTACCTTCTAGTACCGTCTCAGTACGGGGTGTTACCTTCTAGTACCGTCTCAGTACGGGGTGTTACCTTCTAGTACCGTCTCAGTACGGGGTGTTACCTTCTAGTACCGTCTCAGTACGGGGTGTTACCTTCTAGTACCGTCTCAGTACGGGGTGTTACCTTCTAGTACCGTCTCAGTACGGGGTGTTACCTTCTAGTACCGTCTCAGTACGGGGTGTTACCTTCTAGTACCGTCTCAGTACGGGGTGTTACCTTCTAGTACCGTCTCAGTACGGGGTGTTACCTTCTAGTACCGTCTCAGTACGGGGTGTTACCTTCTAGTACCGTCTCAGTACGGGGTGTTACCTTCTAGTACCGTCTCAGTACGGGGTGTTACCTTCTAGTACCGTCTCAGTACGGGGTGTTACCGTCTCAGTACGGGGTGTTACCTTCTAGTACCGTCTCAGTACGGGGTGTTACCTTCTAGTACCGTCTCAGTACGGGGCGTTACCTTCTAGTACCGTCTCAGTACGGGGCGTTACCTTCTAGTACCGTCTCAGTACGGGGTGTTACCTTCTAGTACCGTCTCAGTACGGGGTGTTACCTTCTAGTACCGTCTCAGTACGGGGTGTTACCTTCTAGTACCGTCTCAGTACGGGGTGTTACCTTCTAGTACCGTCTCAGTACGGGGTACGGGGTGTTACCTTCTAGTACCGTCTCAGTACGGGGTGTTACCTTCTAGTACCGTCTCAGTACGGGGTGTTACCTTCTAGTACCGTCTCAGTACGGGGTGTTACCTTCTAGTACCGTCTCAGTACGGGGTGTTACCTTCTAGTACCATCTCAGTACGGGGTGTTACCTTCTAGTACCGTCTCAGTACGGGGTGTTACCTTCTTGTCTCTCTGCTTCATGCCTTTGGTCTTCTGCTCCAGGGAAAAGCCCAGAGACTCCGCCCTCTCTCTTAACTCCTCCTCCAGGTTATCCAGAGCCTTGCCCCCTTCCTTACGCCCGCCCCTCTCCTTCCTCTTCCTCCCCAGAAATAGACTGAAGGAGAGAGAAGAGGAGGGAGAGATAGAGAAGGAGGGAGAGTTTGGGCAGAGATGGGAGAGAGACGGGACAGTGAGGGAGGAGAGAGCGGGGGGGAGGCGGATAGTGAGGAAGGAGAGAGCAGGGGGGGGGTTGAGGGAGGAGAGCAGGGTGGGTGAGGGAGGAGAGAGCAGGGGGGTGAGGTAGGGAGGAGAGAGCAGGGGGCAGTGAGGTAGGGAGGAGAGAGCAGGGGGCAGTGAGGGAGGAGAGGGAGGAGGGCGGGGGGGTGTGAGGGAGGAGAGGGGGGGTGAGGGAGGAGAGAGCAGGGGGGGAGGAGAGAGCAGAGGGAGGGAGAGAGAGCAGGGGGTGAGGGAGGAGAGAGCAGGGGGTGAGGGAGGAGAGAGCAGGGGGGTGAGGGAGGAGAGGGAGGAGAGGGGGTGAGGGAGGAGGAGAGAGCAGGGGGGAGAGGGAGGGAGAGAGCAGGGGGGTGAGGAGAGGAGAGAGCGGGGGGTGAGGGAGGAGAGAGCAGGGGGTGAGGGAGGAGAGAGCAGGGGGGTGAGGGGGGGGGAGGCAGGGGGTGAGGGAGGAGCAGGGGGTGAGGGGGGGGGGGGTGAGGGAGGAGAGAGCAGGGGGTGAGGGAGGAGAGAGCAGGGGGGAGGTGAGGGAGGAGAGAGGTAAAAAGGGAGAGAGAAAAAGCAAATAAATAAGCAATGTGAGGCATCTCTGTCCCATCCCATGACCACACCATCTCTGTCCCATCCCATGACCACACCATCTCTGTCCCATCCCATGACCACACCATCTCTGTCCCATCCCATGACCACACCATCTCTGTCCCATCCCATGACCACACCATCTCTGTCCCATCCCATGACCACACCATCTCTGTCCCATCCCATGACCACACCATCTCTGTCCCATCCCATGACCACACCATCTCTGTCCCATCTCATGACCACACCATCTCTGTCCCATCCCATGACCACACCATCTCTGTCCCATCCCATGACCACACCATCTCTGTCCCATCCCATGACCACACCATCTCTGTCCCATCCCATGACCACACCATCTCTGTCCCATCCCATGACCACACCATCTCTACATCATCTATCAACCAGTGGATTCTCTTGTCATTGTGTTAGTTTAGATGGTCCATGTGTTCCTCGTTGTGTTAGTTTAGATGGTCCATGTGTTCCTCGTTGTGTTAGTTAGATGGTCCATGTGTTCCTCGTTGTGTTAGTTAGTGGAGGACACTCACTGGACAGCAGCAAACATGTTGTCCCCCATCTGCGTAATGGTACAGCCCTTCTTGGCTTCATTCTCCCCTAGGAACACAGGCAGGGAGTCCGGACTATCTCTGAAAAACAGGTGGAGATTAATATGACCATGTTGTAACGGGATGCTGGTCCTCTCTCTAAAGGGATGCTGGTCCTCTCTCTAAAGGGATGCTGGTCCTCTCTCTAAAGGGATGCTGGTCCTCTCTCTAAAGGGATGCTGGTCCTCTCTCTAAAGGGATGCTGGTCCTCTCTCTAAAGGGATGCTGTTCCTCTCTCTATTGGGATGCTGTTCCTCTCTCTAACAGGATGCTGTTCCTCTCTCTAACGGGATGCTGTTCCTCTCTCTAACGGGATGCTGGTCCTCTCTCTAACGGGATGCTGGTCCTCTCTCTAAAGGGATGCTGTTCCTCTGTAACAGGATGCTGTTCCTCTCTCTAAAGGGATGCTGGTCCTCTCTCTAAAAGGATGCTGGTCCTCTCTCTAAAAGGATGCTGGTCCTCTCTCTAAAGGGATGCTGTTCCTCTCTGTAAAAGGATGCTGGTCCTCTCTCTAAAAGGATGCTGGTCCTCTCTCTAAAGGGATGCTGGTCCTCTCTCTAAAGGGATGCTGGTCCTCTCTCTAAAGGGATGCTGGTCCTCTCTCTAAAAGGATGCTGGTCCTCTCTCTAAAAGGATGCTGGTCCTCTCTCTAAAGGGATGTTGTTCCTCTCTCTAAAGGGATCCTGTATTAACGCCTTCCTGTAGTACCCTGTAGCTGTAGTAACCCCTTCCTGTAGTACCCTGTAGCTGTAGTAACCCCTTCCTGTAGTAACCCCTACCTGGAGTAACCCCTTCCTGTAGTAACCCCTTCCTGTAGTAACCCCTACCTGGAGTAACCCCTTCCTGGAGTAACCCCTACCTGGAGTAACCTGTAGTAACCTGTAGTAACCCCTACCTGTAGTAACCTGTAGTAACCCCTACCTGTAGTAACCTGTAGTAACCTGTAGTAACCCCTTCCTGTAGTAACGCCTTCCTGTAGTAACCCCTACTTGTAGTAACCTGTAGCAACCCCTTCCTGTAGTAACCTGTAGCTGTAGTAACACCTTCCTGTAATAACCTGTAGCAATTCCTTCCTGTAGTAACCTGTAGCTGTAGTAACACTTTCCTGTAGTCACCCCTTCCTGTAGTAACGCCTTCCTGTAGTAACCCCTACTTGTAGTAACCTGTAGCAACCCCTTCCTGTAGTAACCTGTAGCTGTAGTAACCCTTTCCTGTAGTAACCTGTTGCTGTAGTAACACGTTCCTGTAGTAACCCCTTCCTGTAGTAACCCCTTCCTGTAGTAACGCCTTCCTGTAGTAACCCCTTCCTGTAGTAACCTGTAGCTGTAGTAACGCCTTCCTGTAGTAACCCCTTCCTGTAGTAACGCCTTCCTGTACTAACGCCTTCCTGTAGTAACGCCTTCCTGTAGTAACGCCTTCCTGTAGTAACCCCTTCCTGTAGTAACCTGTCGCTGTAGTAACGCCTTCCTGTAGTAACCTGTTGCTGTAGTAACACGTTCCTGTAGTAACCCCTTCCTGTAGTAACGCCTTCCTGTAGTAACCCCTTCCTGTAGTAACCTGTAGCTGTAGGAACGCCTTCCTGTAGTAACCTGTAGCTGTAGTAACCCTTTCCTGTAGTAACCTGTAGCTGTAGTAACCTGTAGCTGTAGTAACCCCTTCCTGTAGTAACCCCTACCTGTAGTAACCTGTAGGAACCTGTAGCTGTAGTAACACCTTCCTGTAGTAACACTTTCCTGTAGTAACCCCTACCTGTAGTAACCTGTAGCAAACCATTTCTGTAGTAACCTGTAGCTGTAGTAACCCTTATCTGTAGTAACCTGTAGCTGTAGTAAAGCCTTCCTGTAGTAACCTGTAGCTGTAGTAACCCTTTCCTGTAGTAACCTGTAGCTGTAGCCTTCCTGTGGTAACGCCTTCCTGTGGTAACGCCTTCCTGTGGTAACGCCTTCCTGTGGTAACGCCTTCCTGTGGTAACCCCTTCCTGTGGTAACCCCTTCCTGTGGTAACCTGTAGCAGTAGTAACCCTTTCCTGTAGTAACGCCTTCCTGTAGTAACCTGTGGCTGTAGTAACCCCTTCCTGTAGTAAAGCCTTCCTGTAGTAACCCCTTCCTGTAGTAACCTGAAGCTGTAGTAACCTGTAACTGTAGCAATGCCTTGCTGTAGTAACCCCTTCCTGTAGTAACCTGTAGTAACCCCTACCTATAGTAACCTGTAGTAACCCCTACCTGTAGTAACCCCTACCTGTAGTAACCCCTACCTGTAGTAACCTGTAGTAACCCCTATCTGTAGTAACCTGTAGTAACCCCTATCTGTAGTAACCTGTAGAAACCCCTACCTGTAGTAACCTGTAGTAACCACTACCTGTAGTAACCTGTAGTAACCCCTACCTGTAGTAACCCCTACCTGTAGTAACCTGTAGTAACCTGTAGTAACCCCTACCTGTAGTAACCTGTAGTAACCCCTACCTGTAGTAACCTGTAGTAACCCCTACCTGTAGTAACCCCTTCCTGTAGTAACCTGTAGTAACCCCTACCTGTAGTAATCCCTACCTGTAGTAACCCCTTCCTGTAGAAACCTGTAGTAACCCCTACCTGTAGTAACCCCTACCTGTAGTAACCTGTAGTAACCCCTACCTGCAGTAACCTGTAGTATCCCCTACCTGTAGTAACCTGTAGTAACCTGTAGTACCCCTACATGTAGTAACCTATAGTAACCACTACCTGTAGTAACCTGTAGAAACCCCTACCTGTAGTAACCTGTAGTAACCCCTACCTGTAGTAACCTGTAGTAACCCCTACCTGTAGTAACCCCTACCTGTAGTAACCTGTAGTAACCACTACCTGTAGTAACCTGTAGTAACCCCTACCTGTAGTAACCCCTACCTGTAGTAACCTGTAGTAACCCCTTCCTGTAGTAACCCCTTCCTGTAGTAACCTGTAGCTGTAGTAACGCCTTCCTGTAGTAACCTGTTGCTGTAGTAACACGTTCCTGTAGTAACCCCTTCCTGTAGTAACGCCTTCCTGTAGTAACCCCTTCCTGTAGTAACCTGTAGCTGTAGGAACGCCTTCCTGTAGTAACCTGTAGCTGTAGTAACCCTTTCCTGTAGTAACCTGTAGCTGTAGTAACCTGTAGCTGTAGTAACCCCTTCCTGTAGTAACCCCTACCTGTAGTAACCTGTAGGAACCTGTAGCTGTAGTAACACCTTCCTGTAGTAACACTTTCCTGTAGTAACCCCTACCTGTAGTAACCTGTAGCAAACCATTTCTGTAGTAACCTGTAGCTGTAGTAACCCTTATCTGTAGTAACCTGTAGCTGTAGTAAAGCCTTCCTGTAGTAACCTGTAGCTGTAGTAACCCTTTCCTGTAGTAACCTGTAGCTGTAGTAACCCCTTCATGTAGTAACCTGTAGCTGTAGCAACGCCTTCCTGTAGTAACCTGTAGCTGTAGTAACGCCTTCCTGTAGTAACGCCTACCTGTAGTAACCTGTAGCTGTAGTAACGCCTTCCTGTAGTAACCCCTTCCTGTAGTAACGCCTTCCTGTACTAACGCCTTCCTAACGCCTTCCTGTAGTAACGCCTTCCTGTAGTAACCCCTTCCTGTAGTAACCTGTAGCTGTAGTAACGCCTTCCTGTAGTAACCTGTTGCTGTAGTAACACGTTCCTGTAGTAACCCCTTCCTGTAGTAACGCCTTCCTGTAGTAACCCCTTCCTGTAGTAACCTGTAGCTGTAGGAACGCCTTCCTGTAGTAACCTGTAGCTGTAGTAACCCTTTCCTGTAGTAACCTGTAGCTGTAGTAACCTGTAGCTGTAGTAACCCCTTCCTGTAGTAACCCCTACCTGTAGTAACCCTTTCCTGTAGTAACCCCTACCTGTAGTAACCTGTAGCAAACCATTTCTGTAGTAACCTGTAGCTGTAGTAACCCTTATCTGTAGTAACCTGTAGCTGTAGTAAAGCCTTCCTGTGGTAACGCCTTCCTGTAGTAACCCTTTCCTGTAGTAACCTTCCTGTGGTAACGCCTTCCTGTGGTAACGACTTCCTGTAGTAACGACTTCCTGTAGTAACGACTTCCTGTAGTAACGCCTTCCTGTAGTAACGCCTTCCTGTGGTAACGACTTCCTGTGGTAACGCCTTCCTGTAGTAACGCTTCCTGTGGTAACGCCTTCCTGTGGTAACGCCTTCCTGTGGTAACGCCTTCCTGTGGTAACGCCTTCCTGTGGTAACGCCTTCCTGTGGTAACCCTTCCTGTAGTAACCACTTCCTGTAGTAACGACTTCCTGTAGTAACGACTTCCTGTAGTAACGACTTCCTGTAGTAACGACTTCCTGTAGTAACCCCTTCCTGTAGTAACCTGACTTCCTGTAACGAACTTCCTGTAAACTGTAGTAATGCCTTCCTGTGTAACCCCTTCCTGTAGTAACCCTTCCTGTGGTAACGCCTTCCTGTAACCTGGTAACGCCTTCCTGTAGTAACCCCTTCCTGTAGTAACCTGTAGTAACCCCTTCCTGTAGTAACCCTGTAGTAACCCCTTCCTGTAGTAACCTGTAGCAAGTAACCCTTTCCTGTAGTAACCTTCCTGTAGTAACCTGTGGCTGTAGTAACCCCTTCCTGTAGTAAAACCTTAACCTGTAGTAACCCCTTCCTGTAGTAACCTGTAGCTGTAGTAACCTGTAACCTGTAGTAATGCCTACCTGTAGTAACCCCTTCCTGTAGTAACCTGTAGTAACCCCCTAATCCTACCTAGTAACCCCTTCCTGTAGTAACCCCTACCTGTAGTAACCCCTACCTGTAGTAACCCCTACCTGTAGTAACCTGTAGTAACCCCTATCTGTAGTAACCTGTAGTAACCCCATCTGTAGTAACCTGTAGAAACCCCTACCTGTAGTAACCTATAGTAACCACTACCTGTAGTAACCTGTAGTAACCCCTACCTGTAGTAACCTGTAGTAACCCCTACCTGTAGTAACCTGTAGTAACCTGTAGTAACCCCTACCTGTAGTAACCTGTAGTAACCCCTACCTGTAGTAACCTGTAGTAACCCCTACCTGTAGTAACCCCTTCCTGTAGTAACCTGTAGTAACCCCTACCTGTAGTAATCCCTACCTGTAGTAACCCCTTCCTGTAGAAACCTGTAGTAACCCCTACCTGTAGTAACCCCTACCTGTAGTAACCTGTAGTAACCCCTACCTGTAGTAACCTGTAGTAACCCCTACCCCTAACCTGTAGTAACCTGTAGTACCCCTACATGTAGTAACCTATAGTAACCACTACCTGTAGTAACCCCTACCTGTAGTAACCCCCTACCTGTAGTAACCCCTGTAGTAACCCCCACTACCTGTAGTAACCTGTAGTAACCCCTACCTGTAGTAACCCCTACCTGTAGTAACCTGTAGTAACCACTACCTGTAGTAACCTGTAGTAACCCCTACCTGTAGTAACCCCTACCTGTAGTAACCTGTAGTAACCCCTACCTGTAGTAACCCCTACCTGTAGTAACCCCTTCCTGTAGTAACCTGTAGTAACCCCTACCTGTAGTAACCCCTACCTGTAGTAACCTGTAGTAACCCCTACCTGTAGTAACCCCTAGTAACCTGTAGTAACCCCCTACCTGTAGTAACCTGTAGTAACCCCTACCTGTAGTAACCTGTAGTAACCCCTACCTGTAGTAACCCCTACCTGTAGTAACCTGTAGTAAACCTGTAGTAACCCCTACCTGTAGTAACCTGTAGTAACCCCTACCTGTAGTAACCTGTAGTAACCTACCTGTAGTAACCCCTACCTGTAGTAACCTGTAGTAACCCCTACCTGTAGTAACCTGTAGTAACCCCTACCTGTAGTAACCCCTACCTGTAGTAACCTGTAGTAACCCTACCTGTAGTAACCTGTAGTAACCCCTACCTGTAGTAACCTGTAGTAACCACTACCTGTAGTAACCTGTAGTAACCCCCTAACCTGTAGTAACCTGTAGTAACCCCTACCTGTAGTAACCTGTAGTAACCTGTAGTAACCCCTACCTGTAGTAACCTGTAGTAACCCCTACCTGTAGTAACCTGTAGTAACCCCTACCTGTAGTAACCCCTTCCTGTAGTAACCTGTAGTAACCCCTACCTGTAGTAACCCCTACCTGTAGTAACCCCTTCCTGTAGTAACCTGTAGTAACCCCTACCTGTAGTAACCCCTACCTGTAGTAACCTGTAGTAACCCCTACCTGTAGTAACCTGTAGTAACCCCTACCTGTAGTAACCTGTAGTAACCTGTAGTACCCCTACATGTAGTAACCTGTAGTAACCACTACCTGTAGTAACCTGTAGAAACCCCTACCTGTAGTAACCTGTAGTAACCCCTACCTGTAGTAACCTGTAGTAACCCCTACCTGTAGTAACCCCTACCTGTAGTAACCCCTACCTGTAGTAACCTGTAGTAACCCCTACCTGTAGTAACCCCTACCTGTAGTAACCTGTAGTAACCCCTACCTGTAGTAACCCCTACCTGTAGTAACCTGTAGTAACCCCTACCTGTAGTAACCCCTACCTGTAGTAACCTGTAGTAACCCCCACCTGTAGTAACCCCTACCTGTAGTAACCCCTACCTGTAGTAACCTGTAGTAACCCCTACCTGTAGTAACCTGTAGTAACCCCTACCTGTAGTAACCCCTACCTGTAGTAACCCCTACCTGTAGTACCCCATGTGTAGGAGGGTCATTACCTGTAGTAACCCATGTGTAGGAGGGTCATTACCTGTAGTAACCCCTACCTGTAGTAACCCAGGTGTAGCAGGTTGTCTCCATTCCCTTGCAGTACGGTCTGATACTCCGGAGGGTCCTGTAGTAAGTGCCTCCAGTGTAGGTGGTAGTTGGGCTGGGGGTTGGCTGACCCCTACCTGTGGGCCTCCGCCAGAATGTCAAACGGGCCAACCAACCTCAAACCCAGGGATTCCTTCAGTAACCCCTAGAGAGGGGAATGATATGTGGTATCCCTACATGTAGTAACCTGTACAATATGTGTATATATGTGTAATATAGCGTGTTGAATGCTAATAGTAACCGTTTTTCAGGCTGTTGAATGCTAATAGGATAGCGTTTTTCCCCTAGGCTGTTGAACGCTAATAGGAACCCCTACCGTTTTTCAGGCTGTTGAATGCTAATAGGATACCGTGTTTCAGGCTGTTGAACGCCCACCTAGGATAACCCCAGGCTGTTGAATGCTAATAGGACCCCTAGCGTGTTTAACCCCTAGGCTGTTGAACCCTAATGTAGGATAACGTTTTTCCTGTTGAATGCTAATAGGATAGGTGTCAGGCTGTTGAAGCTAACCCAGGATAGGAGTGTTTCAGGCTGTTGAATGCTAATAGGATAACCCAGGTGTTTCAGGTTGTTCCCTTGCAACGGTCTGATAGGAGGGTCGTGTTTCAGGCTGTTGAATGCTAATAGGATAGTTGGGTTTCAGGCTGTTGAACGGTGGGCCTCCGCCAGGATGTCAAACGGTTTCAGGCTGTTGAACCTCAAACCCAGGATTCCTTCAGCGTGTTTCAGGCTGTTGAATATGCTCAATATGGATAGCGTGTTTCAGGCTGTTGAATGCTAATAGGATAGCGTTTTCAGGCTGTTGAATGCTAATAGGATAGCGTGTTTCAGGCTGTTGAATGCTAATAGGATAGCGTGTTTCAGGCTGTTGAATGCTAATAGGATAGCGTGTTTCAGGCTGTTGAATGCTAATAGGATAGCGTGTTTCAGGCTGTTGAATGCTAATAGGATAGCGTGTTTCAGGCTGTTGAATGCTAATAGGATAGCGTGTTTCAGGCTGTTGAATGCTAATAGGATAGCGTGTTTCAGGCTGTTGAATGCTAATAGGATAGCGTGTTTCAGGCTGTTGAATGCTAATAGGATAGCGTGTTTCAGGCTGTTGAATGCTAATAGGATAGTGTTTTAGGCTGTTGAATGCTAATAGGATAGTGTTTTAGGCTGTTGAATGCTAATAGGATAGTGTTTCAGGCTGTTGAATGCTAATAGGATAGCGTGTTTCAGGCTGTTGAATGCTAATAGGATAGTGTTTCAGGCTGTTGAATGCTAATAGGATAGCGTGTTTCAGGCTGTTGAATGCTAATAGGATAGCGTGTTTCAGGCTGTTGAACGCTAATAGGATAGCGTGTTTCAGGCTGTTGAATGCTAATAGGATAGCGTGTTTCAGGCTGTTGAACGCTAATAGGATAGCGTGTTTCAGGCTGTTGAACGCTAATAGGATAGCGTGTTTCAGGCTGTTGAATGCTAATAGGATAGTGTTTCAGGCTGTTGAATGCTAATAGGATAGCGTGTTTCAGGCTGTTGAACGCTAATAGGATAGCGTGTTTCAGGCTGTTGAATGCTAATAGGATAGCGTGTTTCAGGCTGTTGAATGCTAATAGGATAGTGTTTCAGGCTGTTGAATGCTAATAGGATAGCGTGTTTCATTCAGGCTGTTGAATGCTAATAGGATAGCGTGTTTCAGGCTGTTGAATGCTAATAGGATAGCGTGTTTCAGGCTGTTGAATGCTAATAGGATAGTGTTTCAGGCTGTTGAATGCTAATAGGATAGCGTGTTTCAGGCTGTTGAATGCTAATAGGATAGTGTTTCAGGCTGTTGAATGCTAATAGGATAGCGTGTTTCAGGCTGTTGAACGCTAATAGGATAGTGTGTTTCAGGCTGTTGAATGCTAATAGGATAGCGTGTTTCAGGCTGTTGAACGCTAATAGGATAGCGTGTTTCAGGCTGTTGAACGCTAATAGGATAGTGTTTCAGGCTGTTGAATGCTAATAGGATAGCGTGTTTCATTCAGGCTGTTGAATGCTAATAGGATAGCGTGTTTCAGGCTGTTGAACGCTAATAGGATAGCGTGTTTCAGGCTGTTGAACGCTAATAGGATAGCGTGTTTCAGGCTGTTGAACGCTAATAGGATAGCGTGTTTCAGGCTGTTGAACGCTAATAGGATAGCGTGTTTCAGGCTGTTGAACGCTAATAGGATAGCGTGTTTCAGGCTGTTGAACGCTAATAGGATAGCGTGTTTCAGGCTGTTGAACGCTAATAGGATAGCGTGTTTCAGGCTGTTGAACGCTAATAGGATAGCGTGTTTCAGGCTGTTGAACGCTAATAGGATAGCGTTTTTCAGGCTGTTGAATGCTAATAGGATAGCGTGTTTCAGGCTGTTGAACGCTAATAGGATAGTGTTAACCTACCCTGGGGGTTGTCGGGGCTGGGTGAGTGGGTAACCTACCCCGGGGGCTGGGTGAGTGGGTAACCTACCCCAGGGGTTATCAGGGCTGGGTGAGTGGGTAACCTACCCCAGGGGTTATCAGGGCTGGGTGAGTGGGTTACCTACCCCAGGGGTTATCAGGGCTGGGTGAGTGGGTTACCTACCCCAGGGGTTATCAGGGCTGGGTGAGTGGGTTACCTACCCCAGGGGTTATCAGGGCTGGGTGAGTGGGTAACCTACCCCGGGGGCTGGGTGAGTGGGTTACCTACCCCGGGGGCTGGGTGAGTGGGTTACCTACCCCAGGGGTTATCAGGACTGGGTGAGTGGGTTACCTACCCCAGGGGTTATCAGGGCTGGGTGAGTGGGTTACCTACCCCAGGGGTTATCAGGGCTGGGTGAGTGGGTTACCTACCCCAGGGGTTATCAGGGCTGGGTGAGTGGGTAACCTACCCCAGGGGTTATCAGGGCTGGGTGAGTGGGTAACCTACCCCAGGGGTTATCAGGGCTGGGTGAGTGGGTAACCTACCCCGTGGGTTGTCGGGGCTGAGCAGGGAGCAGAAGTCCCAGAAGAGGTAGAAGTCTTCAGGCATCCTCAGTTTATAGAGTCTCTCCACCTCCTCCCTCAGTCTGGCCGGTACCTCAGCAGTAGTCCGTCTCGCTGTCGGCTCCTCCGGACGGCATTTCTTCTTCAACTGCCCGTCGGCAGAATCTGACTCCTAAAGAAGAACTGTTGGTGAAATTCAATTCACTAGCTCGTGTAAACAGATGTGTGGTTTGATAACTGGGTGTATTCATTAGAAACCAAACTGAATAAACAGACTGAGAAAGGGGGAAGAGGGACTACAGGGGCCATGTTTAGGTGCAGATATAAAACCCCTTGAATAAAGAAGATGTGATTACTTATTCCTTCATGTCAGAGGCATGTTTGTTCTACATTGCCTATTTCTATCTGACTGTTCCAAAACGTTGAGTCCTGCTGAACGCGCCACTGGATTACAACAAAAAAGCAACGCTGGTTTTCCCGTTGCAAATCGTTTTGCTTACGGTGTGCGCTAATGAACGTTACCCTGAGCAACTCGCTCTGCAAAAAGCTCATGGTAATACTGTCAATGGACGGTAACTTGGTTATCAGCTAGTTTATACTAATATAATGATCTGGCTACACTATCTTGGGAAAACAGTAATATAACCGAAGCTAACTGCAAAAAAAATAAAAAATAAATGAAACTATTTGGAGACACGTTTAGTTTGTTAGCTCGTTAAGACATTCATGTAGATGCCATAGTGGCCCATCCGTGTTTTATAACGCAAGACAAATATTCCCCCTTGCTACATAACTCGCTGGCTAAAACCATCCTATCATTGCTCCAATAAAAATATCTTTATGGGTCTGACAATACCTGAGGAGTAGATTTAGTTTTTCGTTTCCCTGTCATAATTTTTTCCTCTTCTCCGTTCGACAGCAAACAAGCACACAGCGGTGGAGCAAACGACAACACATTAGGACTTCTGCCATTGGGAAGTAATGTACAGCGCCATCTAGGGGAGCGGAGTGCGCATTGCGCCCCAGAGATCCATAGCAGAGACAAGTGGTGAGTAAAAGTAAAGATACCTAAATAGAAAATGACTCAAGTCTACTACTTGAGTAAAAGTCTAAAAGTATTTGGTTTCAAATATACTTAGGTATCAAAAGTAAAAATATGAATCATGTAAAATGTATTATATTAAGCAAACCAGATTGCACAATTTTTTTTTTTAAATGCACGGATAGCCAGGGTTTCAGTCTGTTTCAGTCGATCCTAGCTACCATTCCTAATGTCGTCCTGTTTCAGTCGATCCTAGCTACCATTCCTAATGTCGTCCTGTTTCAGTCGATCCTAGCTACCATTCCTAATGTCGTTTCCTGTTTCAGTTTCAGATCCTAGCTACCATTCCTAATGTCGTCCTGTTTCAGTCGATCCTAGCTACCATTCCTAATGTCGTCCCTGTTTCAATGTCGATCAGTAGCTACCATTCCTAATGTCGTCCTGTTTCAGTCGATCCTAGCTACCATTCCTAATGTCGTCCTGTTTCAGTCGATCCTAGCTACCATTCCTAATGTCGTCCTGTTTCAGTCGATCCTAGCTACCATTCCTAATGTCGTCCTGTTTCAGTCGATCCTAGCTACCATTCCTAATGTCGTCCTGTTTCAGTCGATCCTAGCTACCATTCCTAATGTCCACCTGTTTCAGTCGATCCTAGCTACCATTCCTAATGTCGTCCTGTTTCAGTCGATCCTAGCTACCATTCCTAATGTCCACCTGTTTCAGTCGATCCTAGCTACCATTCCTAATGTCGTCCTGTTTCAGTCGATCCTAGCTACCATTCCTAATGTCGTCCTGTTTCAGTCGATCCTAGCTACCATTCCTAATGTCGTTTCCTGTTTCAGTCGATCCTCCTAGCTACCATTCCTAATGTCGTCCTGTTTCAGTCCATCCTAGCTACCATTCCTAATGTCGTCCTGTTTCAGTCGATCCTAGCTACCATTCCTAATGTCGTCCTGTTTCAGTCCATCCTAGCTACCATTCCTAATGTCGTCCTGTTTCAGTCGATCCTAGCTACCATTCCTAATGTCGTCCTGTTTCAGTCGATCCTAGCTACCATTCCTAATGTCGTCCTGTTTCAGTCCTAGATCCTAGCTACCATACCTAATGTCGTCCTGTTTCAGTCGATCCTAGCTACCATTCCTAATGTCCTGTTTCCTGTTTCAATGTCGATCCTAGCTACCATTCCTAATGTCATCCTGTTTCAGTCGATCCTAGCTACCATTCCTAATGTCGTCCTGTTTCAGTCGATCCTAGATTCCTAATGTCGTCCTGTTTCAGTCGATCCTAGCTACCATTCCTAATGTCGTCCTGTTTCAGTCGATAATGTCGTCCTGTTTCAGTCCATCCTATAATAGTAATATAAAGAAACTTTTATTACAGTAATATAAAGAAACGTTTATTACAGTAATATAAAGGTTTATTACAGTAATATAAAGGTTTATTACCGTAATATAAAGAAACATTTATTACAGTAATATAAAGAAACGTTTATTACAGTAATATAAAGAAACGTTTATTACAGTAATATAAAGAAACATGTATTACAGTAATATAAAGAAACGTTTATTACAGTAATATATAGAAACGTTTATTACAGTAATATAAAGAAACATGTATTACAGTAATATAAAGAAACGTTTATTACAGTAATATAAAGAAACGTTTATTACAGTAATATGAACATGTATTACAGTAATATAAAGAAATTACAGTAATTATTACAGTAATATAAAGAAACGTTTATTACAGTAATATAAAGAAACATTTATTACAGTAATATAAACATTTATTACAGTAATATAAAGAAACGTTTATTACAGTAATAGAAACGTTTATTACAGTAATATAAATAAACATTTTTTACGGTAATATAAAGAAACGTTTATTACAGTAATATATAGAAACACTTAGAGTCATATACCACACACACACTGTTGATTCAAGCAGTATAGAGTCTTATTCTGTTAATACAAGCAGCATATAGTCTAATTATATTGATTCAAGCAGTATAGAGTCTTATTCTGTTGATTCAGCAGTATAGAGTCTAATTATATTGATTCAGCAGTATATAGTCTAATTATATTGATTCAGCAGTATAGTCTAATTATATTGATTCAAGCAGTATAGAGTCTAATTATATTGATTCAGCAGTATAGTCTAATTCTATTGATTCAAGCAGTATAGAGTCTTATTCTGTTGATACAAGCAGTATAGAGTCTAATTATATTGATTCAAGCAGTATAGAGTCTATTATGTTGATTCAGCAGTATAGAGTCTAATTATATTGATTCAAGCAGTATAGTTATCCTGTTGATTCAGCAGTATAGAGTCTTATTCTATTGATTCAAGCAGTATAGAGTCTAATTATATTGATTCAAGCAGTATAGAGTCTAATTATATTTATTATATTTATTCAGCAGTATAGAGTCTAATTATATTGATTCCGCAGTATAGAGTCTTATTCTATTGATTCAGCAGTATAGAGTCTTATTCTATTGATTCAGCAGTATAGAGTCTTATTCTTTTGATTCAAGCAGTATAGAGTCTTATTCTTTTGATTCAAGCAGTATAGAGTCTTATTCTTTTGATTCAAGCAGTATAGAGTCTTATTCTTTTGATTCAAGCAGTATAGAGTCTTATTCTTTTGATTCAGCAGTATAGAGTCTAATTATATTGATTCAGCAGTATAGAGTCTAATTATGTTGATTCAGCAGTATAGAGTCTTATTCTGTTCAGTCAAGCAGCGTGTTCTATCTCAGAACGAGGGGCACTTATTTGTTTTAAGGACTCAGTGAAACCAGTCCTGGTCCTGTGGGTTCCGTGAGAGGTCCCAGACAGGTATCAGAGCAGGTAGAAATACAACACACAGAGCAGTACTCTACATCGCTGTAGGAGAAAGTAGAAATACAACACACAGAGCAGTACTCTACATCGCTGTAGGAGAAAGTAGAAATACAACACACAGAGCAGTACTCTACATCTCTCTCTAGGAGCAGGTAGAAATACAACACACAGAGCAGTACTCTACATCGCTGTAGGAGAAAGTAGAAATACAACACACAGAGCAGTACTCAGTCTCTCTCTAGGAGCATCTACTCTACATCTCTAGGAGCAGGTAGAAATACAACACACAGAGCAGTACTCTACATCTCTCTAGGAGCATGTAGAAATACAACACAAGTAGAAATACAGAGCAGTACTCTACATCTCTCTAGGAGCAGGTAGAAATACAACACCCAGAGCAGTACTCTACATCTCTCTAGGAGCAAGTAGAAATACAACACCCAGAGCAGTACTCTACATCTCTCTAGGAGCAGGTAGAAATACAACACACAGAGCAGTACTCTACATCTCTCTAGG
This sequence comes from Oncorhynchus gorbuscha, assembly GCF_021184085.1. NCBI lineage: Eukaryota > Metazoa > Chordata > Actinopteri > Salmoniformes > Salmonidae > Oncorhynchus > Oncorhynchus gorbuscha. The sequence continues at coordinate 98,324 of NW_025746162.1, forward strand.
AGCAGGTAGAAATACAACACACAGAGCAGTACTCTACATCTCTCTAGGAGCAGGTAGTAGAAATACAACACCCAGAGCAGTACTCTACATCTCTCTAGGAGCAGGTAGAAATACAACACACAGAGCAGTACTCTACATCTCTCTCCAGGAGCAGGTAGAAATACAACACACAGAGCAGTACTCTAGACAATCTATTTCACCTGCTAGCAGAACCGGGCGATTCACATCTGAGGCCCCAATATGTCGCAGCGGAAAGAACCATTTTGCTGTTTTAAAAGACGTTTTCCTGCAATTCTACACATTTTGCTTGTCTGCTGTATTTCCATGTTACACATCATATTTTTTATTTAACCTTTATTTAACCAGGCAAGTCAGTTAAGAACAAATTCTTATTTTCAATGACGGCCTAGGAACAGTGGGTTAACTGCCTGTTCAGGGGCAGAACGACAGATTTGTACCTTGTCAGCTCGGGGATTTGAACTTGCAACCTTCTGGTTACTAGTCCAACGCACACATCAGCACTTGGCTTGGACTGAAAGAGGTACCGGTACTCATTAGGGGTGCAGGTATTGTTTATTTTTAGGGTTGGAGAGAAACCCCCCACAAAAAAATCTCTGGTGTAGAGTATCTCTGGTGTAGAGTATCTCTGGTGTAGAGTATCTCTGGTGTAGAGTATCTCTGGTGTAGAGTATCTCTGGTGTAGAGTATCTCTGGTGTATACCTGGTGTAGAGTATCTCTGGTGTAGAGTATCTCTGGTGTAGAATATCTCTGGTATAGAGTATCTCTGGTGTAGAGTATCTCTGGTGTATACCTGGTGTAGAGTATCTCTGGTGTAGAGTATCTCTGGTATAGAGTATCTCTGGTGTAGAGAGTATCTCTGGTGTAGAGTATCTCTGGTGTAGAGTATCTCTGGTGTAGGTATCTCTGGTGTAGAGTATCTCTGGTGTAGAGTATCTCTGGTGTAGAGTATCTCTGGTGTAGAGTATCTCTGGTGTAGAGTATCTCTGGTGTAGAGTATCTCTGGTGTAGAGTATCTCTGGTGTAGAGTATCTCTGGTGTAGAGTATCTCTGGTGTAGAGTATCTCTGGTGTAGAGTATCTCTGTATCTCTGGTGTAGAGTATCTCTGGTGTAGAGTATCTCTGGTGTGGAGTATCTCTGGTGTGGAGTATCTCTGGTGTGGATCTCTGGTGTGGATATCTCTGGTGTAGAGTATCTCTGGTGTAGAGTATCTCTGGTGTATACCTGGTGTAGAGTATCTCTGGTGTAGAGTATCTCTGGTGTAGAGTATCTCTGGTGTAGAGTATCTCTGGTGTAGAGTATCTCTGGTGTATATCTCTGGTGTAGGTGTAGAGTATCTCTGGTGTGGAGTATCTCTGGTGTGGAGTATCTCTGGTGTGGAGTATCTCTGGTGTGAGAGTATCTCTGGTGTAGAGTATCTCTGGTGTATACCTGGTGTAGAGTATCTCTGGTGTAGAGTATCTCTGGTGTAGAGTATCTCTGGTGTAGAGTATCTCTGGTGTAGAGTATCTCTGGTGTATACCTGGTGTAGAGTATCTCTGGTGTAGAGTATCTCTGGTGTGGAGTATCTCTGGTGTAGAGTATCTCTGGTGTAGAGTATCTCTGGTGTGGAGTATCTCTGGTGTAGAGTATCTCTGGTGTAGAGTATCTCTGGTGTATACCTGGTGTAGAGTATCTCTGGTGTAGAGTATCTCTGGTGTGGAGTATCTCTGGTGTAGAGTATCTCTGGTGTGGAGTATCTCTGGTGTGGAGTATCTCTGGTGTGGAGTATCTCTGGTGTAGAGTATCTCTGGTGTAGAGTATCTCTGGTGTATACTCTGGTGTAGAGTATCTCTGGTGTAGAGTATCTCTGGTGTGGAGTATCTCTGGTGTAGAGTATCTCTGGTGTGGAGTATCTCTGGTGTGGAGTATCTCTGGTGTGGAGTATCTCTGGTGTGGAGTATCTCTGGTGTGGAGTATCTCTGGTGTAGAGTATCTCTGGTGTAGAGTATCTCTGGTGTAGAGTATCTCTGGTGTAGAGTATCTCTGGTGTATACCTGGTGTAGAGTATCTCTGGTGTAGAGTATCTCTGGTGTAGAGTATCTCTGGTGTGGAGTATCTCTGGTGTGGAGTATCTCTGGTGTGGAGTATCTCTGGTGTGGAGTATCTCTGGTGTATACCTGGTGTAGAGTATCTCTGGTGTAGAGTATCTCTGGTGTATACCTGGTGTAGAGTATCTCTGGAGTATCTCTGGTGTAGAGTATCTAGAGTATCTCTGGTGTAGAGTATCTCTGGTGTAGAGTATCTCTGGTGTAGAGTATCTCTGGTGTAGAGTATCTCTGGTGTAGAGTATCTCTGGTGTAGAGTATATCTGGTGTAGAGTATCTCTGGTGTATACCTGGTGTAGAGTATCTCTGGTGTAGAGTATCTCTGGTGTAGAGTATCTCTGGTGTGGAGTATCTCTGGTGTGGAGTATCTCTGGTGTGGAGTATCTCTGGTGTAGAGTATCTCTGGTGTATACCTGGTGTAGAGTATCTCTGGTGTAGAGTATCTCTGGTGTATACCTGGTGTAGAGTATCTCTGGTGTAGAGTATCTCTGGTGTAGAGTATCTCTGGTATAGAGTATCTCTGGTGTAGAGTATCTCTGGTGTAGAGTATCTCTGGTGTAGAGTATCTCTGGTGTAGAGTATCTCTGGTGTGGAGTATCTCTGGTGTAGAGTATCTCTGGTGTAGAGTATCTCTGGTGTAGTGTATCTCTGGTGTAGAGTATCTCTGGTGTAGAGTATCTCTGGTGTAGAGTATCTCTGGTGTAGATCTCTGGTGTAGAGTATCTCTGGTGTAGAGTATCTCTGGTGTAGAGTATCTCTGGTGTAGAGTATCTCTGGTGTATATCTCTGGTGTAGAGTATCTCTGGTGTAGAGTATCTCTGGTGTAGAGTATCTCTGGTGTAGAGTATCTCTGGTGTAGAGTATCTCTGGTGTGAGTATCTCTGGTGTAGAGTATCTCTGGTGTAGAGTATCTCTGGTGTGGAGAGTATCTCTGGTGTAGAGTATCTCTGGTGTATCTCTGGTGTAGAGTATCTCTGGTGTAGAGTATCTCTGGTGTCTCTGGTGTAGAGTATCTCTGGTGTAGAGTATCTCTGGTGTAGAGTATCTCTGGTGTGGTGTAGAGTATCTCTGGTGTAGAGTATCTCTGGTGTATCTCTGGTGTAGAGTATCTCTGGTGTAGTATCTCTGGTGTAGAGTATCTCTGGTGTAGAGTATCTCTGGTGTATCTCTGGTGTGTAGGAGTATCTCTGGTGTAGAGTATCTCTGGTGTAGTGTATCTCTGGTGTGGAGTATCTCTGGTGTGGAGTATCTCTGGTGTAGAGTATCTCTGGTGTAGAGTATCTCTGGTGTGGAGTATCTCTGGTGTATCTCTGGTGTGGAGTATCTCTGGTGTAGTGTATCTCTGGTGTAGTGTATCTCTGGTGTGGAGTATCTCTGGTGTGGAGTATCTCTGGTGTGGAGTATCTCTGGTGTAGAGTATCTCTGGTGTAGAGTATCTCTGGTGTATCTCTGGTGTGGAGTATCTCTGGTGTGGAGTATCTCTGGTGTAGTGTATCTCTGGTGTGGAGTATCTCTGGTGTGGAGTATCTCTGGTGTGGAGTATCTCTGGTGTAGAGTATCTCTGGTGTAGAGTATCTCTGGTGTGGAGTATCTCTGGTGTGGAGTATCTCTGGTGTAGAGTATCTCTGGTGTAGTGTATCTCTGGTGTAGAGTATCTCTGGTGTAGAGTATCTCTGGTGTAGAATATCTCTGGTGTAGAGTATCTCTGGTGTAGAGTATCTCTGGTGTAGAGTATCTCTGGTGTATATCTGGTGTCCAATCTTTATTATATTACATTATACTGTATTGTCCAATCTGTAATATATTACAATATACTGTATTGTTTAACCTGTATTATTGTATATATTGTGAATATATATATTATATTATACTGTATTGTCCAATCTGTAATATATTACATTATACTGTATTGTTTAATCTGTATTATTGTATATATTGTGAATATATATATTACATTATACTGTATTGTCTAATCTGTATTATATTACATTATACTGTATTGTCCAATCTGTATTATATTACATTATACTGTATTGACCAATCTGTAATATATTACATTATACTGTATTGACCAATCTGTAATATATTACATTATACTGTATTGACCAATCTGTATTATATTACATTATACTGTATTGACCAATCTGTATTATATTACATTATACTGTATTGACCAATCTGTATTATATTACATTATACTGTATTGTCTAATCTGTATTATATTACATTATACTGTATTGACCAATCTGTATTATATTACATTATACTGTATTGACCAATCTGTATTATATTACATTATACTGTATTGACCAATCTGTATTATATTACATTATACTGTATTGTCCAATCTGTATTATATTACATTATACTGTATTGACCAATCTGTATTATATTACATTATACTGTATTGACCAATCTGTATTATATTACATTATACTGTATTGACCAATCTGTATTATATTACATTGTGAATATAGATTATATGTATGAATATATATCCATGGAGTCCCAAACAGCACCGTTTGGGAAGCAGTCCATATTGTCCTATAACGTCTTAGAATGACCGTATTGAGCTGTAGGTCTCTCTACCTCTGTACATTATACGTCTTCTTGCATTATGATTGACCAACACCTGAACCTGGAATATATTACATTATACTGTATTGCTCTGTAATATATTACATTATACTGGTCTCTCTACCCAATCTGTATTATATTACATTATACGTCTTCTTGCTTTGACCAACACCTGAACCTGGAGCTGTAGGTCTCTCTACCTACATTCGTCTTGAGAATCTGTAATATATTACATTGTGAATATGAATATATATCTTGCTTTGACCAACACCTGAACCTGGAGCTGTAGGTCTCTCTACCTACATTCGTCTTCTTGCTTTGACCAACACCTGAACCTGGAGCTGTAGGTCTCTCTACCTACATTCGTCTTCTTGCTTTGACCAACACCTGAACCTGGAGCTGTAGGTCTCTCTACCTACATTCGTCTTCTTGCTTTGACCAACACCTGATTCTAGAGCTGTAGGTCTCTCTCCCTACATTCGTTTTCTTGCTTTGACCAACACCTGTTCCAGGTTAAACCAGGTATAGTAGAGTGACAGAGTTCCAGGTTAAACCAGGTATAGTGGAGAGTGACAGAGTTCCAGGTATAGTAGAGAGTGACAGAGTTCCAGGGTAAACCAGGTATAGTAGAGAGTTCCAGGGTAAACCAGGTATAGTAGAGAGTGACAGAGTTCCAGGGTAAACCAGGTATAGTAGAGAGTGACAGAGTTCCAGGGTAAACCAGGTATAGTAGAGAGTTCCAGGATAAACCAGGTATAGTAGAGAGTTCCAGGGTAAACCAGGTATAGTAGAGAGTGACAGAGTTCCAGGGTAAACCAGGTATAGTAGAGAGTGACAGAGTTCCAGGGTAAACCAGGTATAGTAGAGAGTGACAGAGTTCCAGGGTAAACCAGGTATAGTAGAGAGTGACAGAGTTCCAGGGTAAACCAGGTATAGTAGAGAGTGACAGAGTTCCAGGTTAAACCAGGTATAGTAGAGAGTGACAGAGTTCCAGGGTAAACCAGGTATAGTGGAGAGTTCCAGGTACAGTAGAGAGTGACAGAGTTCCAGGGTAAACCAGGTATAGTAGAGAGTGACAGAGTTCCAGGGTAAACCAGGTATAGTAGAGAGTTCCAGGGTAAACCAGGTATAGTAGAGAGTTCCAGGGTAAACCAGGTATAGTAGAGAGTGACAGAGTTCCAGGTATAGTGGAGAGTGACAGAGTTCCAGGGTAAACCAGGTATAGTAGAGAGTTCCAGGGTAAACCAGGTATAGTAGAGTGACAGAGTTCCAGGGTAAACCAGGTATAGTAGAGAGTTCCAGGGTAAACCAGGTATAGTAGAGTGACAGAGTTCCAGGGTAAACCAGGTATAGTAGAGAGTTCCAGGGTAAACCAGATATAGTAGAGTGACAGAGTTCCAGGTTAAACCAGGTATAGTAGAGTGACAGAGTTCCAGGTATAGTAGAGAGTGACAGAGTTCCAGGGTAAACTAGGTATAGTAGAGAGTTCCAGGGTAAACCAGGTAGAGTGACAGAGTTCCAGGGTAAACCAGGTATAGTGGAGAGTGACAGAGTTCCAGGGTAAACCAGGTATAGTAGAGAGTTCCAGGGTAAACCAGGTATAGTAGAGAGTTCCAGGGTAAACCAGGTATAGTAGAGAGTTCCAGGGTAAACCAGGTATAGTAGAGAGTGACAGAGTTCCAGGTATAGTGGAGAGTGACAGAGTTCCAGGACAGTAAACCAGGTATAGTAGAGAGTGACAGAGTTCCAGGGTAAACCAGGTATAGTAGAGAGTGACAGAGTTCCAGGGTAAACCAGGTATAGTAGAGAGTGACAGAGTTCCAGGGTAAACCAGGTATAGTGGAGAGTGACAGAGTTCCAGGTTAAACCAGGTATAGTAGAGAGTGACAGAGTTCCAGGTTAAACCAGGTATAGTAGAGAGTGACAGAGTTCCAGGGTAAACCAGGTATAGTGGAGAGTGACAGAGTTCCAGGGTAAACCAGGTATAGTAGAGAGTGACAGAGTTCCAGGTTAAACCAGGTATAGTAGAGAGTGACAGAGTTCCAGGTTAAACCAGGTATAGTAGAGAGTGACAGAGTTCCAGGTTAAACCAGGTATAGTAGAGAGTGACAGAGTTCCAGGTTAAACCAGGTATAGTGGAGAGTGACAGAGTTCCAGGTATAGTAGAGAGTGACAGAGTTCCAGGTTAAACCAGGTATAGTAGAGAGTGACAGAGTTCCAGGTTAAACCAGGTATAGTGGAGAGTGACAGAGTTCCAGGTATAGTAGAGAGTGATAGAGTTCCAGGTTAAACCAGGTATAGTAGAGAGTGACAGTGTTCCAGGTTAAACCAGGTATAGTAGAGTGACAGAGTTCCAGGTTAAACCAGGTATAGTAGAGTGACAGAGTTCCAGGTATAGTAGAGAGTGACAGAGTTCCAGGGTAAACCAGGTATAGTAGAGAGTGACAGAGTTCCAGGTTAAACCAGGTATAGTAGAGTGACAGAGTTCCAGGTTAAACCAGGTATAGTAGAGTGACAGAGTTCCAGGTATAGTAGAGAGTGACAGAGTTCCAGGGTAAACCAGGTATAGTAGAGAGTGACAGAGTTCCAGGTTAAACCAGGTATAGTGGAGAGTTCCAGGTTAAACCAGGTATAGTAGAGAGTGACAGAGTTCCAGGTTAAACCAGGTATAGTCATCACTCTATTCCTCCTCTCCTCCTCCTTCCTCCCCCCGTCTCGATGAGGAGAGTTCCAGGTTGTATAGACTAGAGAGGGATAGATCGCCCAGTTCTCTCTATTCCTCCTCTCCTCCCCCTTCCTCCCCCGTCTCGATGAGGAGCGCCCAGTTCTCTCTATTCCTCCTCTCCTCCTCCTTCCTCCCCCGTCTCGATGAGTAGCGCCCAGTGCTCTCTATTCCTCCTCCTCCTCCTCCTTCCTCCCCCGTCTCGATGAGGAGCGCCCAGTTCTCTCTATTCCTCCTCTCCTCCTCCTTCCTCCCCCGTCTCGATGAGGAGCGCCCAGTTCTCTCTGTTCCTCCTCTCCTCCTCCTTCCTCCCCCGTCTCGATGAGGAGCGCCCAGTTCTCTCTATTCCTCCTCTCCTCCTCCTTCCTCCCCCATCTCGGCGAGCAGCATCCAATTCTCTCTGTTCCTCATGAGGCCGTCCAACAGTGGAGAACAGGAGTCAAACATCCCAGAAAGAGTCTGAGAAACGAGGGGGAGAGAGAGAGGGGAGAGAGAGAGAGGGAGAGAAACAGAAGGAGAGAGAGAGAGAGGGGAGAGAGAGAGGGAGAGAAACAGAAGGAGAGAGAGAGAGAGAGGGAGAGAGAGAGGGAGAAACAGAAACAGAAGGAGAGAGAGAGAGAGAGAGACAGAGGAGAGAGAAACAGAAGGAGAGAGAGAGGGAGAGAGAGAGAGAGAGGAGAGAGAGGAGAGAGAGAGAGAGAGAGAGAGAGAGAGAGAGAGAGAGACAGAGAGAGAGAGAGAGAGAGAGAGAGAGTGAGGAGAGAGAGAGAGGGAGGGAGAGAGGTTGTAGAGAGAGAGGAGAGAGAGAGAGAGAGAGAGAGAGAGAGAGAGAGAGAGAGAGAGAGAGAGAGAGAGAGAGAGAGAGAGAGAGAGAGAGAGAGAGACAGAGAGAGAGACAGAGACAGAGACAGAGAGTGAGAGGGGGAGGTGGGGGGAGGTTGGGGGTGGGAGGTTGAGAAAGCAATGAATACATACCCACCCAGGTTGTATAGACTAGTACCCACCCAGGTTGTATAGACTAGTACCCACCCAGGTTGTATAGACTAGTACCCACCCAGGTTGTATAGACTAGTACCCACCCAGGTTGTATAGACTAGTACCCACCCAGGTTGTATAGACTAGTACCCACCCAGGTTGTATAGACTAGTACCCACCCAGGTTGTATAGACTAGTACCCACCCAGGTTGTATAGACTAGTACCCACCCAGGTTGTATAGACTAGTACCCACCCAGGTTGTATAGACTAGTACCCACCCAGGTTGTATAGACTAGTACCCACCCAGGTTGTATAGACTAGTACCCACCCAGGTTGTATAGACTAGTACCCACCCAGGTTGTATAGACTAGTACCCACCCAGGTTGTATAGACTAGTACCCACCCAGGTTGTATGAATGGACTAGTACCCACCCAGGTTGTATAGACTAGGGGTTGTATAGACTAGTACCCACCCAGGTTGTATAGACTAGTACCCACCCAGGTTGTATAGACTAGTACCCACCCAGGTTGTATAGACTAGTACCCACCCAGGTTGTATAGACTAGACCCACCCAGGTTGTATAGACTAGTACCCACCCAGGTTGTATAGAGGGTTGTATGGACTAGTACCCACCCAGGTTGTATAGACTAGTACCCACCCAGGTTGTATAGACTAGTACCCACCCAGGTTGTATAGACTAGGGTGTATGGACTAGTACCCACCCAGGTTGTATAGACTAGTACCCACCCAGGTTGTATAGACTAGTACCCACCCAGGTGTATGGACTAGAACCCACCCAGGTTGTATAGAGGGTGAATGGTCTAGTATCTACCCAGGTTGTATAGACTAGGGTTGTATAGACTAGTACCCACCCAGGTTGTATAGACTAGGGTGAATGGACTAGTACCCACCCAGGTTGTATAGAGGGTGAATGGACTAGTACCCACCCAGGTTGTATAGAGGGTGAATGGACTAGCTATCTACCCAGGTTGTATAGAGGGTGAATGGACTAGTACCCACCCAGGTTGTATAGAGGGTGAATGGACTAGTATTGTATAGAGGGTGAATGGACTACCCAGGTTGTATAGAGGGTGAATGGACTACTATCTACCCAGGTTGTATAGAGGGTGAATGGACTAGTACCCACCCAGGTTGTATAGAGGGTGAATGGACTACTATCTACCCAGGTTGTATAGAGGGTGAATGGTCTACTATCTACCCAGGTTGTATAGAGGGTGAATGGACTACTATCTACCCAGGTTGTATAGAGGGTGAATGGACTACTATCTACCCAGGTTGTATAGAGGGTGAATGGTCTACTATCTACCCAGGTTGTATAGAGGGTGAATGGACTAGTATCTACCCAGGTTGTATAGAGGGTGAATGGTCTACTATCTACCCAGGTTGTATAGAGGGTGAATGGTCTAGTACCCACCCAGGTTGTATAGAGGGTGAATGGTCTACTATCTACCCAGGTTGTATAGAGGGTGAATGGTCTACTATCTACCCAGGTTGTATAGAGGGTGAATGGTCTACTATCTACCCAGGTTGTATAGAGGGTGAATGGTCTACTATCTACCCAGGTTGTATAGAGGGTGAATGGTCTACTATCTACCCAGGTTGTATAGAGGGTGAATGGTCTAGTACCCACCCAGGTTGTATAGAGGGTGATTGGACTAGTACCCACCTGGTATAAGGGATGGCACATCCCATCGATGTAGTTGACCTGCATGTGAGGAAGACGAGTGCTGTTGTCTCTGTTCATCATGTCCTGGGGACAAACAGATGGAACTTATTGTCTCACCATAATTATATGAGTTAACATGTTGTCCTGCGGGTCAGAGGTCAACTGAGTTAATATGTTGTCTTGCAGGTCAGAGGTCAACTGAGTTAACATGTTGTCCTGGGTCAGAGGTCAACTGAGTTAACATGTTGTCCTGCAGGTCAGAGGTCACTGAGTTAACATGTTGTCCTGCAGGTCAGAGGTCAACTGAGTTAACATGTTGTCCTGCAGGTCAGAGGTCAACTGAGTTAACATGTTGTCCTGCAGGTCAGAGGTCAACTGAGTTAACATGTTGTCCTGCAGGTCAGAGGTCAACTGAGTTAACATGTTGTCAGGTCAGAGGTCAACTGAGTTAACATGCAGGTCAGAGGTCAACTGAGTTAACATGTTGTCCTGCAGGTCAGAGGTCAGAGTTAACATGCAGGTCAGAGGTCAACTGAGTTAACATGCAGGTCAGAGGTCAACTGAGTTAACATGTTTTCCTGCAGGTCAGAGGTCAACTGAGTTAACATGCAGGTCAGAGGTCAACTGAGTTAACATGTTGTCCTGCAGGTCAGAGGTCCACTGAGTTAACATGAGTTAACATGGTCTTGCAGGTCAGAGGTCAACTGAGTTAACATGTTGTCTTGCAGGTCAGAGGTCAACTGAGTTAACATGTTAGGTCAGCAGGTCAGACTGAGTCAACTGAGTTAACATGTTGTCTTGCAGGTCAGAGGTCAACTGAGTTAAACATGTTGTTCTGCAGGTCAGAGGTCAACTGACTTAACATGCAGGTCAGCGGTCAACTGAGTTAACCTGTTGTAAGTAGCGAAGTTCCATGCATTGAGGTTTGATGATAAGTTCCAGGCAGCGATAGCTACATGTGATAGCAGGTACATGTGATAGCAGCGATAGCTACATGTTCCAGCAGCGATAGCTACATGTGATAGCAGCGATAGCTACATATACAGCGATAGCTATGATAGCAGCGATAGCTACATGTGATAGCAGCGATAGCTACATGTGATAGCAGCGATAGCTACATGTGATAGCAGCGATAGCTACATGTGATAGCAGCGATAGCTACATGTGATAGCAGCGATAGCTACATGTGATAGCAGCGATAGCTACATGTGATAGCAGCGATAGCTACATGTGATAGCAGCGATAGCTACTTATACAGGTTTGATAGCTAAGTTCCAGGTAGCGATAGCTACATGTGATAGCAGCGATAGCTACATGTGATAGCAGCGATAGCTACATGTTTGATAACTAAGTTCCAGGCAGCGATAGCTACTTACTACAGGTTTGATGTTTAACTAAGTTCCAGGCAGCGATAGCTACATGTGATAGCAGCGATAGCTACATGTGATAGCAGCGATAGCTACATGTGATAGCAGCGATAGCTACATGTGATAGCAGCGATATAGCTAGCTATGTGATAGCAGCTACATGATAGCTACATGTGATAGCAGCGATAGCTACATGTGATAGCATAGCTACATGTGATAGCAGCGATAGCTACATGTGATAGCAGCGATAGCTACATGTGATAGCAGCGATATGTGATAGCTATAGCATGTGATAGCAGCGATAGCTACATGTGATACATGTGATAGCAGCGATAGCTACATGTGATAGCAGCGATAGCTACATGTGATAGCAGCGATAGCTACATGTGATAGCAGGCAGATAGCTACATGTGATAACTAAGTTCCAGGCGATAGCTACATGTGATAGCAGCGATAGCTACATGTGATAGCAGCGATAGCTACATGTGATAGCAGCGATAGCTACATGTGATAGCAGCGATAGCTACATGATGATAGCAGCGATAGCTACATGTGATAGCAGCGATAGCTACATGTGATAGCAGCGACAGGTTTGATGTTGAGCGACTACTTCCTTAGCAGGATAGCTCGTGATAAGCTCCATTGATAGCAGCGAAAACATGTGATAGCAGCACTACATGTGATAGCAGCGATAGCTAGCTAGTCATGTGATAGGCGATAGCTACATGTGATAGAGAATGAGGCGATAGCTACATGTGATAGTAGTACATGTGTAGTAGCTGTGATGTAGTACATGTGATGTAGCTGTGCAGCGATAGCCACATGTGATAGCAGCGATAGCTACATGTGATAGCAGCGATAGCTACATGTGATAGCAGCGATAGCTACATGTGATAGTGTGATGTTAACTCTACATGTGATAGTAGCTACATGTGATGCACCGACTTAGCTGTGATAGCAGCGATAGCTACATGTGATAGCAGCGATGTACACAGTGATGTGTAGTGTGATAGAGCAAACGATGCACAATGTTACCCTACATGTGATAGCACTGCTACATATGCCAAGGCTTTGTAATGGCAGCACATGTGATAGCTACGCTGGCTGTCATCAGCATCGACCTGAGACACACACACACACACACACACACACACACACACACACACACACACACACATTGGATCAGACGACTACATGGTCAAACACTAGTGCCCGACCAATAGGGAATAGGGCTCAATGGTCATAGTAGTACCACTACATACAATAGGGCTCAGAGTCTCACGACTAGATGGTCAAACTATGCCCGATAGGGAATAGGGCTCTGGTCTATAGTAGTACCACTATATAGGGAATAGGGTCTATAGTAGTACCACTATATAGGGAATAGGGCTCTGGTCTATAGTAGTACCACTATATAGGGAATAGGGCTCTGGTCTATAGTAGTACCACTATATAGGGAATAGGGCTCTGGTCTATAGTAGTGTACTATATAGGGAATAGGGCTCTGGTCTATAGTAGTGCACTATATAGGGAATAGGGCTCTGGTCTATAGTAGTGCCACTATATAGGGAATAGGGCTCTGGTCTATAGTAGTACCACTATATAGGGAATAGGGCTCTGGTCTATAGTAGTACCACTATATAGGGAATAGGGCTCTGGTCTATAGTAGTTCACTATATAGGGAATAGGGTCTATAGTAGTACCACTATATAGGGAATATGGTCTATAGTAGTTCACTATATAGGGAATAGGGTCTATAGTAGTACCACTATATAGGGAATAGGGCTCTGGTCTATAGTAGTTCACTATATAGGGAATAGGGTCTATAGTAGTACCACTATGTAGGGAATATGGTCTATAGTAGTTCACTATATAGGGAATAGGGTGTCATAAAGTAGTGCACTACGTAAGGCAGATAAGTGTGTCCCAAACGGGACCCTCGTGCACTACTTTAGGCCCATAGGGCTGCAGTCTAAAGTAGTGCACTATATAGGGTTTAGAATGCTCACCTTAGTAAGTCTCTGTGCCTGTCCTCCTCCCACCTCACTCCTCTCTGACCCAGTTCAAAGAACTCTGCCCTCCTCCTGAACACACACACACAGAGTGAGAGAGTAAGGAGTCTCCCCTGCTAGATGTAGAATCACATGGTAAACTGGGGCAGAGCTCCCTGCCTTCCAGGACCTCTATACCAGGCGCTGTCAGAGATGTAGAATCACATGGTAGACTGGGGCAGAGCTCCCTGCCTTCCAGGACCTCTATACCAGGCGGTGTCAGAGATGTAGAATCACATGGTAAACTGGGGCAGAGCTCCCTGCCTTCCAGGACCTCTATACCAGGCGGTGTCAGAGATGTAGAATCACATGGTAGACTGGGACAGAGCTCCCTGCCCTCCAGGACCTCTATACCAGGCGCTGTCAGAGATGTAGAATCACATGGTAGACTGGACAGAGCTCCCTGCCTTCCAGGACCTCTATACCAGGCGCTGTCAGAGATGTAGAATCACATGGTAGACTGGACAGAGCTCCCTGCCTTCCAGGACCTCTATACCAGGCGGTGTCAGAGATGTAGAATCACATGGTAAACTGGGACAGAGCTCCCTGCCTTCCAGGACCTCTATACCAGGCGGTGTCAGAGATGTAGAATCACATGGTAGACTGGGGCAGAGCTCCCTGCCCTCCAGGACCTCTATACCAGGCGGTGTCAGAGATGTAGAATCACATGGTAAACTGGGGCAGAGCTCCCTGCCTTCCAGGACCTCTATACCAGGCGGTGTCAGAGATGTAGAATCACATGGTAGACTGGACAGAGCTCCCTGCCATCCAGGACCTCTATACCAGGCGCTGTCAGAGATGTAGAATCACATGGTAGACTGACAGAGCTCCCTGCCCTCCAGGACCTCTATACCAGGCGGTGTCAGAGATGTAGAATCACATGGTAGACTGGACAGAGCTCCCTGCCCTCCAGGACCTCTATACCAGGCGGTGTCAGAGATGTAGAATCACATGGTAAACTGGGACAGAGCTCCCTGCCCTCCAGGACCTCTATACCAGGTGGTGTCAGAGATGTAGAATCACATGGTAAACTGGGGCAGAGCTCCCTGCCCTCCAGGACCTCTATACCAGGCGGTGTCAGAGATGTAGAATCACATGGTAAACTGGACAGAGCTCCCTGCCCTCCAGGACCTCTATACCAGGCGGTGTCAGAGATGTAGAATCACATGGTAGACTGGAAAGAGCTCCCTGCCCTCCAGGACCTCTATACCAGGCGGTGTCAGAGATGTAGAATCACATGGTAGACTGGACAGAGCTCCCTGCCCTCCAGGACCTCTATACCAGGCGGTGTCAGTTTATTATACATCTCTGAAAAAGAGCTCCAAAGCACAGCTCCAGGACTACTATACAAGAGCTATTTAGGGAAGAAGCAGTCAGCTGGTATTCTGTCTATAGTGGAGTGGCCAACACAGTCACTGGACCTCAACCCTACTGAGCTGTGTCAGAGCAGCTTGACCGTATGGTAAACGTAAGAAGTGCCCATTGGGTTAACAGTGGGTTAACTGCCTTGTTCAGGGGGCAGAACAAAATAATTTTACCTTGTCAGCTCCCTGGATTCGATCTTGCAACCTTTCAGGTTACTAGCCCAACACTCTAACCACTAGGCTACCTGTCGCTCCAGGCTACCTGTCGCTAGGCTACCTGTCGCTAGGCTCACCTGTCGCTGGAGGCTCCTGTCGCTAGGCCACCTGTCGCAGGCCACCTGTCGCTAGGCCAGCTGTCGCTATGTAGAATCACTGTCGACTGGAGGCCGCCTGTCGCTCCAGGCCCCTATCCAGGCGGGCAGTTTCGCTAGGCCACCTGTCGCAAGGCCACCTGTCACTAGGCCGCCTGTCGGGAGAAGCCACATGCCATTCTGTCTATATAGTAAACAGTCACATACCTCAATATAGACAACATATAAGTACATATAGTACATATATAGTACAGAATACATACTCTATATAGACAACATATAAGTACATATGTCAGTAAAGTATACATACTCAATATAGACAAAATATACTGTCAGTAGTTATGTCGTATTACAGTATACATACCTATATAGACAACATATAAGTACATATATAGTAAAGTATACATACCTATATAGACAAAATATACTGTATGTAGTTATATAGTACAGTATTACATACTCTATAAAAGCACATATATAGTACAGTATACCACTCTATATAAGTACCTATATAGTACAGTATAAATACTCTATTTAAGCACATATATAGTACAGTATACATACTCCATATAGTAGTTAAATAGTACAGTATACATACATATATAAGTAGATATATAGTACAGAAAACATAC
>NW_025746162.1:119118-141618 GCF_021184085.1 Oncorhynchus gorbuscha
CTGACCTCTGACCTCTCACCTGTAGCTGGTCTGTAGACATCATCATAGCGAACATACACTGAGCCCTAACCTCTGACCTCTGACCTCTCACCTGTAGCTGGTCTGTAGACATCATCATAGTTAACACACACTGAGCCCTAACCTCTGACCTCTGACCTCTCACCTGTAGCTGGTCTGTAGACATCATCATAGCGAACACACACTGAGCCCTAACCTCTGACCTCTGACCTCTCACCTGTAGCTGGTCTGTAGACATCATCATAGCGAACACACACTGAGCCCTAACCTCTGACCTCTGACCTCTCACCTGTAGCTGGTCTGTAGACATCATCATAGCGAACACACACTGAGCCCTAACCTCTGACCTCTGACCTCTCACCTGTAGCTGGTCTGTAGACATCATCATAGCGAACATACACTGAGCCCTAACCTCTGACCTCTGACCTCTCACCTGATAGCTGGTCTGTAGACATCATCATAGCGAACAACACTGAGCGGTGGAGATGAGGCCATGACTCCAGTGGAGTGAGGGAACGTTGAGAGATGAACCAGAGCCTTACACTCAGAACCCAGATGGAGAGGAGACAGGGAGGGGGAGGGGGAGAGAGATGAGAGAGGGAAAGGGGGGAGATGGAGGGAAAGGATGGAGATGGAGGGAAAAGGGAGAGAGATGGAGATGGAGGGAAAGGGAGAGAGATGAGAGATGGAGGGAAAGGGAGAGAAGAAAGGAGATGAGGGAAAGGGAGGAGAAAGAGAAGATGGAGATGGAGGGAAAGGAGAGAGATGGAGAGGGGGTGAGAGATGGAGATGAGGGAAAGGAGAGATGGAGAGGGAGAGAGATGGAGATGGAGAAAGGAGAGAGATGGAGATGGGGGAAAGGGAGAAAGATGGAGAGGAGGGGAGAGAGATGGAGATGGAGGGAAAGGGAGAGAGATGGAGAGGGGGTGGAGATGGAGATGGAGGGAAAGGGAGAAAGATGGAGATGAGGGAAAGATGGAGATGGAGGGAAAGGGAGAGAGATGAAGAGAGGGGGGTGAGAGATGGAGATGGAGGGAAAGGGAGAAAGATGGAGATGGAGAGAGATGGAGATGGAGGGAAAGGGAGAGAGATGAAGAGAGGGGGGTGAGAGATGGAGATGGAGGGAAAGGAGAAAGATGGAGATGGAGGGAAAGGGAGAGAGATGAGAAGGAAAGGGAGCAAACTCACAGGACCAAAGTTACACATTAATAACTGTGTGTGTGTGTGTGTGTGTGTGTGTGTGTGTGTGTGTGTGTGTGTGTGTGTGTGTGTGTGTGTGTGTGTGTGTGTGTGTGTGTGTGTGTGTGTGTGTGTGTGTGTGTGTGTGTGTGTGTGTGTGTGTGTGTGTGTGTGTGTGTGTGTGTGTGGTACCTTGTAGTCGATGTTGAAGTCCTGTACCAGGTTGAGATCCAGGAACATTCTAACTGTGGCCTGAGCCGTGGAGTCCTCTGATAGGCCGAAATCAGAGAAGCTGAAGTCCAGGATGCGCAGTGATTGGGCAGAGGGGATTTCAGCTTCCTGGTTAGGATGAGAGAGGAGTGATTCAAAAACACATACTGAACACACACACACACACACACACACACACACACACACACACACACACACACACACACACACACACACACACACACACACACAGATACACTCGTCAGGTATGTGCAGGTATCTGTTAAGAGGTCGAGGTGAGGAGTTCTAGGTGGAAGTTGACCTCTGACAGTTGACCTCTGACCTCTAATGATGGTGGTTAATCTGGTTAATCTCCTGGTCTAATCTGGGTTTAGCTCAGACAGAGGAGAAACACACCTCAGCAACCACTAATCTGACTGACACTGCTCTCTAGTTTCCTCTGGAGACACCCCTCTGCTGGGGTAGAAGGAGGGAGAGAGGGAGAGAGAGAGGGAGAGAGGGAGGGAGGGAGGAGAGAGGGAGAGGGGAGGGAGAGAGAAGGAGAGGAGAGAGAGAGAGAGGAGAGAGAGGGAGAGAGAGAGAGGGAGAGGAGAGGGAGGGAGGGAGGGAAGGGGAGAAGGAGAGAGGAGAGGGAGGGAGGAGAGACAGAGACAGAGACAGAGAGAGGGAGAGGGAGGGAGGGAGGGAGGGAGGGAGGGAGGGAGAGGGAGAGAGGGGGAAGGGAGGAGAGAGAGGGAAGGGAGGAAGAGAGGGAGAGAAGGAGAGGAGAGAGGGAGAGAAGGAGAGGGAGAGAGAAGGAGAGAGGGAAGGGAGGGAGGAAGAGAGGGAAGGAGGGAGGGAGAGAGGGACAGGTGGTTATGGGGGAAGAAGTGGGAGAGAGAGGGATGGAGGGGGAGGAAGAGAGGGACAGGTGGTTATGGGGGGGTTAGGAGAGAGAGAGAGATGGGTGGATATAGAGAGAGATGGGTGGATATAGAGAGAGGGATGGGTATAGAGAGAGAGAGATTCTCATCAGATCGTCATAGAAACCTCCAGTGTAACTAGCCAGCTGGTAATCCTGGAAGTGGAGCCAACCTTAGCGACAAATGAAAACCAGTAATAAAGGGAACAATGGTGAGTTCTAGAACCGTCACCAGTAATACACCTTAGGGAACAATGGTGAGTTCTAGAACCGTCACCAGTAATACACCTAAGGGAACAATGGTGAGTTCTAGAACCGTCACCAGTAATACACCTTAGGGAACAATGGTGAGTTCTAGAACCGTCACCAGTAATACACCTAAGGGAACAATGGTGAGTTCTAGAACCATCACCAGTAATACACCTAAGTGAACAATGGTGAGTTCTAGAACCGTCACCAGTAATACACCTAAGGGAACAATGGTGAGTTCTAGAACCATCACCAGTAATACACCTAAGTGAACAATGGTGAGTTCTAGAACCGTCACCAGTAATACACCTAAGGGAACAATGGTGAGTTCTAGAACCGTCACCAGTAATACACCTAAGGGAACAATGGTGAGTTCTAGAACCGTCACCAGTAATACACCTAAGTGAACAATGGTGAGTTCTAGAACCATCACCAGTAATACACCTAAGTGAACAATAGTGAGTTCTAGAACCGTCACCAGTAATACACCTAAGTGAACAATGGTGAGTTCTAGAACCGTCACCAGTAATACACCTAAGGGAACAATGGTGAGTTCTAGAACCATCACCAGTAATACACCTAAGGGAACAATGGTGAGTTCTAGAACCATCACCAGTAATACACCTAAGTGAACAATGGTGAGTTCTAGAACCATCACCAGTAATACACCTAAGGGAACAATGGTGAGTTCTAGAACCATCACCAGTAATACACCTAAGGGAACAATGGTGAGTTCTAGAACGCCAGCAGAAAACCACCCTGCATCCCACTGCTGGCTTGCTTCTGAAGCTAAGCAGGGTTGGTCCTGGTCAGTCCCTGGATGGGAGACCAGATGCTGCTGGAAGTGGTGTTGGAGGGCCAGTAGGAGGCACTCTTTCCTCTCGTCTAAAAAATATCCCAATGCCCCAGGGCAGTGATTGGGGATGCCATTGATATCAATGAAAACGGTTCTCGACTTTCAGATTGTAAAGGAAGAAAGCGTAATTTAATGCTCATGCATTGTTGAGTATCCAGCCCCTGGACACACCAGAAAGAACCCCGCCCCTGCTGGGAAACACTGAAAAGGGAAGGGAGAGATTGGCAGAGGGTGGGAAGGAGAGAGAGAGAGAGAGATAGTGGGGTAGAAAGAGAGAGAAAGATAGTGGGGTGGAGAGAAAGATAGTGGGGTGGAAAGAGAAAGATAGTGGGGTGGAGAGAAAGATAGTGGGGTGGAGAGAAAGATAGTGGGGTATAAAGAGAGAGAAAGATAGTGGGGTGGAGAGAAAGATAGTGGGGTGGAGAGAAAGATAGTGGGGTATAAAGAGAGAGAAAGATAGTGGGGTGGAGAGAAAGATAGTGGGGTGGAAAGAGAGAGAGAGAGAAAGATAGTGGGGTAGAAAGAGAGAGAGAAATATAGTGGGGTGGAGAGAAAGATAGTGGGGTGGAAAGAGAGAGAGAAAGATAGTGGGGTGGAGAGAAAGATAGTGGGGTGGAAAGAGAGAGAGAGAGAAAGATAGTGGGGTGGAAAGAGAGAGAAGAGATAGTGGGGTGGAAAGAAAGAGAGAGAGAGAGAAAGATAGTGGGGTGGAGAGAAAGAGAGAGAGAAATATAGTGGGGTGGAAAGAGAGAGAAAGATAGTGGGGTGGAAAGAGAGAGAGAGAGAAAGATAGTGGGGTGGAAGAGAGAGAGAGAAAGATAGTGGGGTGGAAAGAAAGAGAGAGAGAAATATAGTGGGGTGGAAAGAGAGAGAGAGAGAAAGATAGTGGGGTGGAAAGAGAGAGAAATATAGTGGGGTGGAAAGAGAAAGATAGTGGGGTGGAAAGAGAGAGAGAAAGATAGTGGGGTGGAGAGAAAGATAGTGGGGTGGAAAGAGAGAGAGAAAGATAGTGGGGTGGAAAGAGAAAGATAGTGGGGTGAGAGAGAGAAAGATAGTGGGGTGGAGAGAAAGATAGTGGGGTGGAAAGAGAGAGAGATAGTGGGGTGGAGAGAAAGATAGTGGGGTGGAAAGAGAGAGATAGTGGGGTGGAGAGAAAGATAGTGGGGTGGAAAGAGAGAGAAAAGATAGTGGGGTGGAAAGAGAGAGAGAGAGAAAAGATAGAGGGGTGGAGAGAGAGAGAGAGAGAATAGTGGGGTGGAAAGAGATGGAAAGATAGAGATGGTGGAAAGAAAGAGATGGTAGGTGTATAGTGGGGTGGAGAGAAAGATAGTGGGGATGGAAAGAGAGAGAAAGATGGTGGGACAGAACCTGGAGAGAAAGATAGATGGTGGAAACAGAGAGAAGATAGAAAGATAGTGGGGAATTGAGAAA
Organism: Oncorhynchus gorbuscha; assembly: GCF_021184085.1. Taxonomy (NCBI): domain Eukaryota; kingdom Metazoa; phylum Chordata; class Actinopteri; order Salmoniformes; family Salmonidae; genus Oncorhynchus; species Oncorhynchus gorbuscha. The sequence continues at coordinate 123,984 of NW_025746162.1, forward strand.
AAGATAGAAATGTATTTGGTGGAAAGAGAGAGAGAAAGATAGTGGGGTGGAAAGAGAGAGAGAGAGATCTGTAGAAATAGGGAGAGAGGGAAGGATAGAGAGATGGTAGGATAGAGAGATGTGAGGGAAGGATAGAAAGATGGTAGGATAGAGGGAAGGATAGAGAGATGTGAGGGAAGGAGAGATGGTAGGATAGAGAGATGGTAGGATAGAGAGATGGTAGGATAGAGAGATGGTAGGATAGAGAGATGGTAGGATAGAGAGATGGTAGGATAGAGAGATGGTAGGATAGAGAGATGGTAGGATAGAGAGATGGTAGGATAGAGAGATGGTAGGATGGAGAGATGTGAGGAGAGATGGTAGGTGTTGGTCTGTTGGTATCAGTGGTTCACCTGCAACGCTCGGATTTCCTCTTGAGCTGCAGTGAGCTGGTAGGACAGAACAGTGACACACACACGGTCAACATAGGACAGAACCTTAGGAGAGGACACACGACAGCACATAGACTTTAAAAACACACACACAAACACAAATATGTAAACACATGAAGGAATTGTAGAAAAACTGAATATAAATGTATTTGGTGTCAACGGAGTTTCATCATTCCTATATGTGTTCATTAATTAAAATCACTCAGTCTATTTATAATAATTTAGAAGATTCTTATTTGCATAAAATAGACAGAGACCAGTCTTATCAAAAATAGATAATGGTATTTATTAACGGAGCGTGCTGCCATGGAACCACGAACAACAGTTTATATACAAAATATGACGTCACAAAGCAGGTTCACAGGTTCTAGAATGAATCTCCTCCTCTCGACCAGGACAGAGCAGGTTCACTGGTTCTAGAATGAATCTCCTCCTCTCGACCAGGACGAAGCAGGTTCACAGGTTCTAGAATGAATCTCCTCCTCTCGACCAGGACGAAGCAGGTTCACAGGTTCTAGAATGAATCTCCTCCTCTCAACCAGGACAGAACAGGTTCTAGAATTAATCTCCTCTCGACCAGGACAAAGCAGGTTCACAGGTTCTAGAATGAATCTCCTCCTCTCGACCAGGACAAAGCAGGTTCACAGGTTCTAGAATGAATCTCCTCCTCTCGACCAGGAAGAAGCAGGTTCACAGGTTCTAGAATGAATCTCCTCCTCTCGACCAGGACAAAGCAGGTTCACAGGTTCTAGAATGAATCTCCTCCTCTCGACCAGGACAAAGCAGGTTCACAGGTTCTAGAATGAATCTCCTCCTCTCGACCAGGACAGAACAGGTTCTAGAATGACTCTCCTCCTCTCGACCAGGACGAAGCAGGTTCACAGGTTCTAGAATGACTCTCCTCCTCTCGACCAGGACAGAACAGGTTCTAGAATGACTCTCCTCCTCTCGACCAGGACAGAACAGGTTCTAGAATGAATCTCCTCCTCTCGACCAGGACAGAGCAGGTTCACAGGTTCTAGAATGAATCTCCTCCTCTCGACCAGGACAGAGCAGGTTCACTGGTTCTAGAATGAATCTCCTCCTCTCGACCAGGACGAAGCAGGTTCACAGGTTCTAGAATGAATCTCCTCCTCTCGACCAGGACAGAGCAGGTTCACAGGTTCTAGAATGAATCTCCTCCTCTCGACCAGGACAGAGCAGGTTCACAGGTTCTAGAATGAATCTCCTCCTCTCGACCAGGACAGAGCAGGTTCACAGGTTCTAGAATGAATCTCCTCCTCTCGACCAGGACAGAGCAGGTTCACAGGTTCTAGAATGAATCTCCTCCTCTCGACCAGGACAGAGCAGGTTCACAGGTTCTAGAATGAATCTCCTCCTCTCGACCAGGATGAAGCAGGTTCACAGGTTCTAGAATGAATCTCCTCCTCTCGACCAGGACAGAACAGGTTCTAGAATGAATCTCCTCCTCTCGACCAGGACAGAGCAGGTTCACAGGTTCTAGAATGAATCTCCTCCTCTCGACCAGGATGAAGCAGGTTCACAGGTTCTAGAATGAATCTCCTCCTCTCGACCAGGACAGAACAGGTTCTAGAATGAATCTCCTCCTCTCGACCAGGACAGAGCAGGTTCACAGGTTCTAGAATGAATCTCCTCCTCTCGACCAGGACAGAGCAGGTTCACAGGTTCTAGAATGAATCTCCTCCTCTCGACCAGGATGAAGCAGGTTCACAGGTTCTAGAATGAATCTCCTCCTCTCGACCAGGACAGAACAGGTTCTAGAATGAATCTCCTCCTCTCGACCAGGACAGAGCAGGTTCACAGGTTCTAGAATGAATCTCCTCCTCTCGACCAGGATGAAGCAGGTTCACAGGTTCTAGAATGAATCTCCTCCTCTCGACCAGGACAGAACAGGTTCTAGAATGAATCTCCTCCTCTCGACCAGGACAGAGCAGGTTCACAGGTTCTAGAATGAATCTCCTCCTCTCGACCAGGACAGAGCAGGTTCACAGGTTCTAGAATGAATCTCCTCCTCTCGACCAGGACAAAGCAGGTTCACAGGTTCTAGAATGAATCTCCTCCTCTCGACCAGGACGAAGCAGGTTCACAGGTTCTAGAATGAATCTCCTCCTCTCGACCAGGACAAAGCAGGTTCACAGGTTCTAGAATGAATCTCCTCCTCTCGACCAGGACGAAGCAGGTTCACAGGTTCTAGAATGAATCTCCCCCTCTCGACCAGCACAAAGCAGGTTCACAGGTTCTAGAATGAATCTCCTCCTCTCGACCAGGACAGAACAGGTTCTAGAATGACTCTCCTCCTCTCGACCAGGACAGAACAGGTTCTAGAATGAATCTCCTCCTGTCGACCAGGACAGAACAGGTTCTAGAATGACTCTCCTCCTCTCGACCAGGACAGAACAGGTTCTAGAATGAATCTCCTCCTCTCGACCAGGACAGAGCAGGTTCACAGGTTCTAGAATGAATCTCCCCCTCTCGACCAGCACAAAGCAGGTTCACAGGTTCTAGAATGAATCTCCTCCTCTCGACCAGGACAGAACAGGTTCTAGAATGACTCTCCTCCTCTCGACCAGGACAGAACAGGTTCTAGAATGAATCTCCTCCTGTCGACCAGGACAGAACAGGTTCTAGAATGACTCTCCTCCTCTCGACCAGGACAGAACAGGTTCTAGAATGAATCTCCTCCTCTCGACCAGGACAGAGCAGGTTCACAGGTTCTAGAATGACTCTCCTCCTCTCGACCAGGACGAAGCAGGTTCACAGGTTCTAGAATGACTCTCCTCCTCTCGACCAGGACAGAACAGGTTCTAGAATGACTCTCCTCCTCTCGACCAGGACAGAACAGGTTCTAGAATGAATCTCCTCCTCTCGACCAGGACAAAGCAGGTTCACAGGTTCTAGAATGACTCTCCTCCTCTCGACCAGGACAGAACAGGTTCTAGAATGAATCTCCTCCTCTCGACCAGGACAGAGCAGGGTCACAGGTTCTAGAATGAATCTCCTCCTCTCGACCAGGACAGGGCAGGTTCACAGGTTCTAGAATGAATCTCCTCCTCTTGACCAGGACAGAGCAGGTTCACAGGTTCTAGAATGAATCTCCTCCTCTCGACCAGAACAGAGCAGGTTCACAGGTTCTAGAATGAATCTCCTCCTCTCGACCAGGACAGAGCAGGTTCACAGGTTCTAGAATGAATCTCCTCCTCTCGACCAGGACAGAGCAGGTTCACAGGTTCTAGAATGAATCTCCTCCTCTCGACCAGGACAGAGCAGGTTCACAGGTTCTAGAATGAATCTCCTCCTCTCGACCAGGACAGAGCAGGTTCACAGGTTCTAGAATGAATCTCCTCCTCTCGACCAGGACAAAGCAGGTTCACAGGTTCTAGAATGAATCTCCTCCTCTCGACCAGGACAAAGCAGGTTCACAGGTTCTAGAATGAATCTCCTCCTCTCGACCAGGACGAAGCAGGTTCACAGGTTCTAGAATGAATCTCCTCCTCTCGACCAGGACAGAACAGGTTCTAGAATGAATCTCCTCCTCTCGACCAGGACAGAGCAGGTTCACAGGTTCTAGAATGAATCTCCTCCTCTCGACCAGGACAGAGCAGGTTCACAGGTTCTAGAATGAATCTCCTCCTCTCGACCAGGACAAAGCAGATTCACAGGTTCTAGAATGAATCTCCTCCTCTCGACCAGGACACAGCAGAGTCTCACCATAATTTATTTCCACTTTAGCAGAGTCTCACCATAATTTATTACCACTTTAGCAGAGTCTCACCATAATTTATTACCACTTTAGTAGAGTCTCACCATCATTTATTACCACTTTAGCAGAGTGTCACCATCATTTATTACCACTTTAGCAGAGTCTCACCATCATTTATTACCACTTTAGCAGAGTCTCACCATCATTTATTACCACTTTAGCAGAGTCTCACCATCATTTATTACCACTTTAGCAGAGTCTCACCATCATTTATTACCACTTTAGCAGAGTCTCACCATCATTTATTACCACTTTAGCAGAGTCTCACCATCATTTATTACCACTTTAGCAGAGTCTCACCATCATTTATTACCACTTTAGCAGACAGTTCCAGATATACGGAAAACCTGGAGGGGCTCTCGCTGTCTCATCTAAACGCCACAGAGTTATAGCTGAGTGGGTTCAAACATAGGTTAATGACCCTCTTTGCTTACTTCAAACCCACAACCCGTTCCTCTCCAACTGAGTTGGAATGGTGTTTATTATGTTTTAATTACTCCTTGTTCATGCTACATAATCTCTTCCTTATGAACTAACTTTATTAATCAGATATTGTAAAACAGAGTATAAGTTTAATTAGTTATAGTTCTATTTAAATGTAGATATTATTTAGTCATTATTCATCCAATTCCTATCACTAAGGTGTATGTAAACTTCAGACTTCACCTCTACTTATAGTACCAGTCAAAAGTTTGGACACACCTACTCATTCAAAGGTTTTTATTTATTTTTACTATTTTCTACATTTTAGAATAATAGTGACGACATCAAAACTATGAAATAACACATATGGAATCATGGAGTAACCAAAAAAGTGTTAAACAAATACAAATATATTTTAGATTCTTCAAAGTAGTGATGTCTTCACTATTATTCTACAATGTAGAAAATAGTAAAAAATAAAGAAAACCCCTTGACTAGTACTATATATATATATATATATATATATATTACATATATATACATATATACACAGACTTCTGTCTCCTCCCCCACCTCTTGGGTAACATCCTGGCTGGCTCGTTGGTACTCTATCCGTTGGACGGTCTGGACGGTCTGCAGGGCCAGGCCGCAGTACACCGCAAAGTCCTCTAGGAGGCGCTCATCATAACGGTTAAACGCCCTGCCCGTCTCCGCCTCGCCAGGGGCCGTGCCCAGTTTGTTCTTCAGCTGGCAGACGGCTGAACAGACAACAACAACAACAGCAACAACAACAACAGCAACAACAACAGCAGCAACAACAACAACAACAACAACAACAACAACAACAACAACAGCAGCAACAACAACAACAACAGCAGCAACAACAACAACAACAACAAGCAACAACAACAACAACAACAGCAGCAACAACAACAACAACAACAGCAGCAACAACAACAACAACAACAACAACAAGCAACAACAACAACAACAGCAGCAACAACAACAAGCAACAACAACAACAACAGCACAACAACAGCAACAACAACAACAACAACAACAGCAGCAACAACAACAACAACACCAACAACAACAACAGAGGGATGGATGAAAAGTTGTTAATAACTTTATTTGTTTATTTAATAACTTAAAACTTCATGACGATTCATGACTCAATCTTATCAGGTATCGTCATGACGATATCGTCTTGTCCAGGGCCTGTCTGTATTCATGAAGCTTCTCAGACTGCTGACCTGGGATCAGTTTTGCCTTTTAGATCCCAATGAAGAAGACCACATAGACAGGTGGGGAGCTGATCCTAGATCTGCCCTGCTACTCTGAGATGCTGTTGGGGATGTGTTCTGTGGTGTGGAGATCAGTAATGCTTAATTTATGGATAGGGGGCAGTATTCGGAAGTTTGGATGAACGAGGTGCCCAAAGTAAACTGCCTGTTACTCAGGCCCAGAAGCTAGTATATAATTGTATTATTGGATGGGAAACACTCTGAAGTTTCTAAAACTGTTACAATAATGTCTGTGAGCATTACAGAATTTATGTGGCAGGTGAAAACCCGAGGACAATCCATCCAGGAAATGACATTTCTTTGATGTGAGTAGATTTCTATTCAAAGCCTATTGACTATATAAAGGGTTAGGACCCAGATTGCAGTTCCTATGGCTTCCACTAGATGTCAACAGTCTTTAGACATGGGTTCAGGCTTGTTTTCTGAAGAAAAAAAACAAGAATAAGAAGTTTTGGCAGGTGTCCGTTTTCACTGCCAGTACTCCTTTGTGCGTGATGGTGTGCGCACCCCTCGTTCTTTTTCCTTTCTATTGAAAACGCTTTTGTCCGGCTGAAATATTAGCGATTATTTAGATAATAATTGACACCCTGAGGATTAGTTATGAACATCTTTTGACATGTTTCGGAAGAACTTTACCGGTACTATTAGGATAAATTCGTCTGCATGTTTTCACCTCCTTAGAGCCAGTGGATTACTGAACAAAACGTGCCAACAAAACTGGGTTTTTGGGATATAAAGAGGGACTTTATCGAACAAAACAACCATTTATTGTGTTGCTGGAACTCTTTGGAATGCCAACAGATGAAGATCTTTCGTGACTCTTCTGCTGGGTTGTAAAATGTTTGTATGCTTTTGTAAGCGGGGCGCAGTCCTCAGATTATCGCATGGTGTGCTTTCGCCGTAAAGCCTCTTTGAAAATCTGACACAGCGGCTGGATTACCAAGACGTTCATCTTTAAGCCGATGTATAACACTTGTATTTTTATGAATGTTTATTATGACTATTTCTGTCATTTGAATTTGGCGCTCTGCAATTTCACCGGATGTTGTCAAGGTGGGTCGCTAGCGGAACGCTTATCCCAAATTGAAGACAGTCTTATCTGTTGTTTGTATATCAGTGACGGTTAGGACTGTCTATTTAACAACCCTGCTAAGCACCCTGGCTGACGCGCTCTAATGCTGCTAATACTCAGTCAGCTAATAGAGGACTTCCTAGTAAATACAAGATGATCTATAGACAAGATTCTCTACAGACTTCCTAGTAAATACAAGATTCTCTACAGACTTCCTAGTAAATACAAGATTCTCTAAAGACAAGATTCTCTACAGACTTCCTAGTAAATACAAGATTCTCTAAAGACAAGATTCTCTACAGACTTCCTAGTAAATACAAGATTCTCTACAGACAAGATTCTCTACAGACTTCCTAGTAAATACAAGATTCTCTACAGACTTCCTAGTAAATACAAGATTCTCTACAGACTTCCTAGTAAATACAAGATTCTCTACAGACTTCCTAGTAAATACAAGATTCTCTACAGACTTCCTAGTAAATACAAGATTCTCTACAGACTTCCTAGTAAATACAATGCTTCCTAGTCATTCAATACTAGTCAGTGAATAGATCAGTAAATAAAGACTGAAGAGCCAGTAATACACTGGTTTAAGACGCACTGATATCAATATCTCAGCCTTGACTATCAACAACGACTAACAGCGTGACTCTAACAACCACAGAAGAAGAAGACTCCCTACGACTAACAGCATGTCTCTAACAACCACAGAAGAAGAAGACTCCCTATGACTAACAGCATGTCTCTAACAACCACAGAAGAAGAAGACTCCCTATGACTAACAGCGTGCCTCTAACAACCACAGAAGAAGACTCCCTATGACTAACAGCATGTCTCTAACAACCACAGAAGAAGAAGACTCCCTATGACTAACAGCGTGCCTCTAACAACCACAGAAGAAGACTCCCTATGACTAACAGCATGTCTCTAACAACCACAGAAGAAGAAGACTCCCTACGACTAACAGTGTGTCTCTAACAACCACAGAAGAAGACTCCCTACGACTAACAGTATGTCTCTAACAACCACAGAAGAAGAAGACTCACTACGACTAACAGTGTGTCTAACAACCACAGAAGAAGACTCCCTACGACTAACAGCGTGCCTCTAACAACCTCAGAAGAAGAAGACTCTCTACGACTAACAGCGTGTCTCTAACAACCACAGAAGAAGAAAACTCCCTACGACTAACAGCATGTCTCTAACAACCACAGAAGAAGAAGACCTGCCTCTTTACTGTTGTATGAGGTGTAGTTATAGAATTCATGTTGTTGTTCTCAATGGAATTCTACAGTGAGGTTAAAGTCATATAAACATAGTTAGATAAATAGAGTGAGTTTTATCCAGTCATTGGCCTGTAAAGACAGTGCTTTATATAAAGTAGAGAAGATACATTCAGAGAAAGAGGGACGCACCAATGATTTGTCCTGTCTTCCCGTTTCTGATCGGGCAGCAGACCAGACTACCCGTGTGGGGGTCCTGATCGGCGCCGGATACGTTCATTGTCTCCTTGGAGACCAGCACCTGCAGGGCGTGGGTCAGGTCTATGTCCGAGAGGGTACAGTCTCTATGGAAACATAGAAATATAGTGATTCTGCAGTCTCTATGGAAACACAGAAATATAGTGATGCTGCAGTCTCTATGGAAACACAGAAATATAGTGATTCTGCAGTCTCTATGGAAACACAGAAATATAGTGATGCTGCAGTCTCTATGGAAACACAGAAATCTAGTGATGCAACAGTCTCTATGGAAACAGAGAAATATACATTATTTACATTAACCATCAAACATAGAAAAAGTATCCACTGTTGATCAGTGCAAAGCCATCAGTCACAAATACGGTTGAGGAATTCAGGTAACTTTCCCCAGATTCCCATGCTATCCAGAAGACTCGGTTGGAAGATTCCTGGAATCATGAAGGAATAAGGAGCAAATTCGGGAATCTTCCAACCAGGATTTTTTGGGGAAAACCTGGAAATCTGGGGATGTTACCGGTATTTTGCAACCTTTGTCCCAATTTAAATATATTGGTATTTGCATGTTTTAGTACACCAAGACAGTCCCAGGTCAACTAAATCAAAACAATATCAGCAGTTACATCTCTTAAACACGTGACTATGGTCTATAGAATGTATATATAGCCTGAAACACACTGCCGTTGATGTAATGACACAACAGTGATAGGAGAGGAAAACCCTTTCTAGAACCTTTGAAAGATCTGGAACTCTGACCCTTGTTCTTCTCCCTCCATATGGACCAGCCCAGAGAAGGAGTTCTAGAACACAACGGAACAGTAGAACACGTCAACAAGGTTCTACGTTTATACAGTTCAGAACTTCCATAGACCATTAGTAACAACACACAGGCGTGGGAATGGAGGCAAGTCACTCTGGGAACCCACTAAGGGAAAATCCTTGAATTAAAATGACAAAATGTTCTAATAATTACACTGGTTCCACCCCCAGATTCCCTTCCATTTCCAGCAATGTCCTGAAAACACAACAATAGCCTGGTAAATCCAGAATGAATGCTACGTTCAATATTTTTTTTAAACTGCTTATCAGTCTGGCCTCCAGCCGATAAACGGGGTTTGGAATGAGACAGAAAATGGCTGGTCCAATCAGAGTTCGCCCAGAAACAATGGGAGCGTTTACGACCAAAACCAGACTAATAAGCGACGTAAAGAAATAGTAAAAAACAGAGATCATGCTGGACCCATCCAGGTAAAACAATACTGCAGTCAACTAAGAAGAAACAATACTGCAGTCAACTAAGAAGAAACAATACTGCAGTCAACTAAGAAGAAACAATACTGCAGTCAACTAAGAAGAAACAATACTGCAGTCAACTAAGAAGAAACAAACGTTACGTCTTGTGTTTTAATAAACAGAAAGTGGTGTCTTCTGTTTTATAAACCAGGAAGTTATTTGTGTTTTATAAACCAGGAAGTTATTTGTGTTTTATAAACCAGGAAGTTATTTGTGTTTTATAAACCAGGAAGTTATGTCTTGTGTTTTATAAACCAGGAAGTTATTTGTGTTTTATAAACCAGGACGTTATTTGTGTTTTATAAACCAGGAAGTTATTTGTATTTTATAAACCAGGAAGTTATTTGTGTTTTATAAACCAGGAAGTTATTTGTGTTTTATAAACCAGGAAGTTATGTCTTGTGTTTTATAAACCAGGAAGTTATTTGTGTTTTATAAACCAGGAAGTTATTTGTGTTTTATAAACCAGGAAGTTATTTGTGTTTTATAAACCAGGAAGTTATTTGTGTTTTATAAACCAGGAAGTTATGGCTTGTGTTTTATAAACCAGGAAGTTATTTGTGTTTTATAAACCAGGAAGTTATTTGTGTTTTATAAACCAGGAAGTTATTTGTGTTTTATAAACCAGGAAGTTATGTTTGTGTTTTATAAACCAGGAAGTTATTTGTGTTTTATAAACCAGGAAGTTATTTGTGTTTTATAAACCAGGAAGTTATTTGTGTTTTATAAACCAGGAAGTTGTTTGTGTTTTATAAACCAGGAAGTTATTTGTGTTTTATAAACCAGGAAGTTATTGCTTGTGTTTTATAAACCAGGAAGTTATTTGTGTTTTATAAACCAGGAAGTTGTTTGTGTTTTATAAACCAGGAAGTTATTTGTGTTTTATAAACCAGGAAGTTATGGCTTGTGTTTTATAAACCAGGAAGTTGTTTGTGTTTTATAAACCAGGAAGTTATTTGTGTTTTATAAACCAGGAAGTTATGGCTTGTGTTTTATAAACCAGGAAGTTATTTGTGTTTTATAAACCAGGAAGTTATTTGTGTTTTATAAACCAGGAAGTTATTTGTGTTTTATAAACCAGGAAGTTGTTTGTGTTTTATAAACCAGGAAGTTATGTATTGTGTTTTATAAACCAGGAAGTTGTTTGTGTTTTATAAACCAGGAAGTTATTTGTGTTTTATAAACCAGGAAGCTATTTGTGTTTTATAAACCAGGAAGTTATTTGTGTTTTATAAACCAGGAAGTTATTTGTGTTTAATAAACCAGGAAGTTATTTGTATTTTATAAACCAGGAAGTTATTTGTGTTTTATAAACCAGGAAGTTATTTGTGTTTTATAAACCAGGAAGTTATTTGTGTTTTATAAACCAGGAAGTTATGTATTGTGTTTTATAAACCAGGAAGTTATTTGTGTTTTATAAACCAGGAAGTTATTTGTGTTTTATAAACCAGGAAGTTATTTGTATTTTATAAACCAGGAAGTTATGTATTGTGTTTTATAAACCAGGAAGTTATTTGTGTTTTATAAACCAGGAAGTTGTTTGTGTATTATAAACCAGGAAGTTATGTGTTGTGTTTTATAAACCAGGAAGTTGTTTGTGTTTTATAAACCAGGAAGTTGTTTGTGTTTTATAAACCAGGAAGTTATTTGTATTTTATAAATAATATATGCCATTTAGCAGACGCTTTTATCCAAAGCGACTTACAGTCATGTGTGCATACATTCTACGTATGGGTGGTCCCGGGAATCGAACCCACTACCCTGGCGTTACAAGCGCCATGCTCTACCAACTGAGCTACAGAAGGACCAGGAAGTTATTTGTATTTTATAAACCAGGAAGTTATGTCTTGTGTTTTATAAACCAGGAAGTTATTTGTGTTTTATAAACCAGGAAGTTATTTGTATTTTATAAACCAGGAAGTTATTTGTGTTTTATAAACCAGGAAGTTATTTGTATTTTATAAACCAGGAAGTTAATTGTGTTTTATAAACCAGGAAGTTATTTGTATTTTATAAACCAGGAAGTTATTTGTGTTTTATAAACCAGGAAGTTATTTGTATTTTATAAACCAGGAAGTTATTTGTGTTTTATAAACCAGGAAGTTATTTGTGTTTTATAAACCAGGAAGTTATTTGTGTTTTATAAACCAGGAAGTTATTTGTGTTTTATAAACCAGGAAGTTATGGCTTGTGTTTTATAAACCAGGAAGTTATGGCTTGTGTTTTATAAACCAGGAAGTTATTTGTGTTTTATAAACCAGGAAGTTATTTGTATTTTATAAACCAGGAGGTTATTTGTATTTTATAAATCAGGAAGTTATTTGTATTTTATAAACCAGGAAGTTATTTGTATTTTATAAACCAGGAAGTTATTTGTGTTTTATAAACCAGGAAGTTATGGCTTGTGTTTTATAAACCAGGAAGTTATTTGTGTTTTATAAACCAGGAAGTTATTTGTATTTTATAAACCAGGAGGTTATTTGTATTTTATAAACCAGGAAGTTATTTGTATTTTATAAACCAGGAAGTTATTTGTGTTTTATAAACCAGGAAGTTATTTGTGTTTTATAAACCAGGAAGTTATTTGTGTTTTATAAACCAGGAAGTTATTTGTATTTTATAAACCAGGAGGTTATTTGTATTTTATAAATCAGGAAGTTATGTCTTGTGTTTTATAAATCAGAGTAACTGAAAGCTTCAGAGAAAATAAAAACATTAAACAAGGCAGGTAATTTGTGATGATATTTTTAAAAGAAGCACGACTTATTTAACACTGTTGCTTCTCACCGAGACGTTTACACTTTCCTCCTCCTGGTATAGTTTACACTTTCATCCTCCTGGTATAGTTTACACTGTCATCCTCCTGGTATAGTTGGGAAAGTTTAGACTTTCATCCTCCTGGTATAGTTGGGAAAGTTTAGACTTTCATCCTCCTGGTATAGTTTACACTTTCATCCTCCTGGTATAGTTTACACTTTCATCCTCCTGGTATAGTTTAGACTGTCATCCTCCTGGTATAGTTTAGACTGTCATCCTTCTGGTATAGTTTACACTTTCATCCTCCTGGTATAGTTTACACTTTCATCCTCCTGGTATAGTTTACACTTTCATCCTCCTGGTATAGTTTAGACTGTCATCCTCCTGGTATAGTTTAGACTGTCATCCTTCTGGTATAGTTTACACTTTCATCCTCCTGGTATAGTTTAGACTTTCATCCTCCTGGTATAGTTTACACTTTCATCCTCCTGGTATAGTTTACACTTTCATCCTCCTGGTATAGTTTACACTTTCATCCTCCTGGTATAGTTTACACTTTCATCCTCCTGGTATAGTTTAGACTGTCATCCTCCTGGTATAGTTTAGACTGTCATCCTTCTGGTATAGTTTACACTTTCATCCTCCTGGTATAGTTTACACTTTCATCCTCCTGGTATAGTTTACACTTTCATCCTCCTGGTATAGTTTAGACTTTCATCCTCCTGGTATAGTTTAGACTGTCATCCTCCTGGTATAGTTTACACTTTCATCCTCCTGGTATAGTTTACACTTTCATCCTCCTGGTATAGTTTACACTTTCATCCTCCTGGTATAGTTTACACTTTCATCCTCCTGGTATAGTTTACACTTTCATCCTCCTGGTATAGTTTAGACTGTCATCCTCCTGGTATAGTTTAGACTGTCATCCTTCTGGTATAGTTTACACTTTCATCCTCCTGGTATAGTTTAGACTTTCATCCTCCTGGTATAGTTTAGACTTTCATCCTCCTGGTATAGTTTACACTTTCATCCTCCTGGTATAGTTTACACTTTCATCCTCCTGGTATAGTTTACACTTTCATCCTCCTGGTATAGTTTACACTTTCATCCTCCTGGTATAGTTTACACTGTCATCCTCCTGGTATAGTTTACACTGTCATCCTCCTGGTATAGTTTACACTGTCATCCTCCTGGTATAGTTTACACTGTCATCCTCCTGGTATAGTTTACACTTTCATCCTCCTGGTATAGTTTACACTGTCATCCTCCTGGTATAGTTTAGACTTTCATCCTCCTGGTATAGTTTACACTGTCATCCTCCTGGTATAGTTTACACTTTCATCCTCCTGGTATAGTTTACACTTTCATCCTCCTGGTATAGTTTACACTTTCATCCTCCTGGTATAGTTTACACTTTCATCCTCCTGGTATAGTTTACACTGTCATCCTCCTGGTATAGTTTACACTTTCATCCTCCTGGTATAGTTTACACTTTCATCCTCCTGGTATAGTTTACACTTTCATCCTCCTGGTATAGTTTAGACTTTCATCCTCCTGGTATAGTTTACACTTTCATCCTCCTGGTATAGTTTACACTGTCATCCTCCTGGTATAGTTTACACTTTCATCCTCTTGGTATAGTTTACACTTTCATCCTCCTGGTATAGTTTACACTGTCATCCTGCTGGTATAGTTTACACTTTCATCCTCCTGGTATAGTTTACACTGTCCTCCTGGTATAGTTTACACTTTCCTCCTCCTGGTATAGTTTACACTGTCATCCTCTTGGTATAGTTTAGACTGTCATCCTCCTGGTATAGTTTAGACTGTCATCCTCTTGGTATAGTTTAGACTGTCATCCCCTTGGTATAGTTTAGACTGTCATCCTCCTGGTATAGTTTAGACTTTCATCCTCCTGGTATAGTTGGGAAAGTTTAGACTTTCATCCTCTTGGTATAGTTGGGAAAGTTTAGACTTTCATCCTCCTGGTATAGTTGGGAAAGTTTAGACTTTCATCCTCCTGGTATAGTTGGGAAAGTTTAGACTTTCATCCTCCTGGTATAGTTGGGAAAGTTTAGACTTTCATCCTCCTGGTATAGTTGGGAAAGTTTAGACTTTCATCCTCCTGGTATAGTTGGGAAAGTTTAGACTTTCATCCTCTTGGTATAGTTGGGAAAGTTTAGACTTTCATCCTCCTGGTATAGTTGGGAAAGTTTAGACTTTCATCCTCCTGGTATAGTTGGGAAAGTTTAGACTTTCATCCTCCTGGTATAGTTGGGAAAGTTTAGACTTTCCTCCTCCTGGTATAGTTGGGAAAGTTTAGACTTTCCTCCTCTTGGTATAGTTTACACTTTCATCCTCCTGGTATAGTTGGGAAAGTTTAGACTTTCATCCTCCTGGTATATTTGGGAAAGTTTACACTTTCATCCTCCTGGTATAGTTGGGAAAGTTTAGACTTTCATCCTCCTGGTATAGTTGGGAAAGTTTAGACTTTCATCCTCCTGGTATAGTTGGGAAAGTTTAGACTTTCATCCTCCTGGTATAGTTGGGAAAGTTTAGACTTTCATCCTCCTGGTATAGTTGGGAAAGTTTAGACTTTCATCCTCCTGGTATAGTTGGGAAAGTTTAGACTTTCATCCTCCTGGTATAGTTGGGAAAGTTTAGACTTTCATCCTCCTGGTATAGTTGGGAAAGTTTAGACTTTCATCCTCCTGGTATAGTTGGGAAAGTTTAGACTTTCATCCTCCTGGTATAGTTGGGAAAGTTTAGACTTTCATCCTCCTGGTATAGTTGGGAAAGTTTAGACTTTCATCCTCCTGGTATAGTTGGGAAAGTTTAGACTTTCATCCTCCTGGTATAGTTGGGAAAGTTTAGACTTTCATCCTCCTGGTATAGTTGGGAAAGTTTAGACTTTCATCCTCCTGGTATAGTTGGGAAAGTTTAGACTTTCATCCTCCTGGTATAGTTGGGAAAGTTTAGACTTTCATCCTCCTGGTATAGTTGGGAAAGTTTAGACTTTCATCCTCCTGGTATAGTTGGGAAAGTTTAGACTTTCATCCTCCTGGTATAGTTGGGAAAGTTTAGACTTTCATCCTCCTGGTATAGTTGGGAAAGTTTAGACTTTCATCCTCCTGGTATAGTTGGGAAAGTTTAGACTTTCATCCTCTTGGTATAGTTGGGAAAGTTTAGACTTTCATCCTCCTGGTATAGTTGGGAAAGTTTAGACTTTCATCCTCCTGGTATAGTTGGGAAAGTTTAGACTTTCATCCTCCTGGTATAGTTGGGAAAGTTTAGACTTTCATCCTCCTGGTATAGTTGGGAAAGTTTAGACTTTCATCCTCCTGGTATAGTTGGGAAAGTTTAGACTTTCATCCTCTTGGTATAGTTGGGAAAGTTTAGACTTTCATCCTCCTGGTATAGTTGGGAAAGTTTAGACTTTCATCCTCCTGGTATAGTTGGGAAAGTTTAGACTTTCATCCTCCTGGTATAGTTGGGAAAGTTTAGACTTTCCTCCTCCTGGTATAGTTGGGAAAGTTTAGACTTTCATCCTCCTGGTATAGTTGGGAAAGTTTAGACTTTCATCCTCCTGGTATAGTTGGGAAAGTTTAGACTTTCATCCTCTTGGTATAGTTGGGAAAGTTTAGACTTTCATCCTCCTGGTATAGTTGGGAAAGTTTAGACTTTCATCCTCTTGGTATAGTTGGGAAAGTTTAGACTTTCCTCCTCCTGGTATATTTGGGAAAGTTTAGACTTTCATCCTCCTGGTATATTTGGGAAAGTTTAGACTTTCATCCTCTTGGTATAGTTGGGAAAGTTTAGACTTTCATCCTCTTGGTATAGTTGGGAAAGTTTAGACTTTCCTCCTCCTGGTATATTTGGGAAAGTTTAGACTTTCATCCTCCTGGTATTTGGGAAAGTTTAGACTTTCATCCTCCTGGTATATTTGGGAAAGTTTAGACTTTCATCCTCCTGGTATAGTTGGGAAAGTTTAGACTTTAGACCTTAGACTTCTATACATCAAGTTATTATATTGATTATATAAACTTATCTGATCATTATTTCAGACCTACATGGCAGGGGTTAGGAGCTAGTGTTTAGGGGTTAGGAGCTAGTGTTTAGGGGTTAGGAGCTAGTGTTTAGGGGTAGGAGCTAGTGTTTAGGGGTTAGGAGCTAGTGTTTAGGGGTAGGAGCTAGTGTTTAGGGGTAGGAGCTAGTGGTCAGGGGTTAGGAGCTAGTGTTTAGGGGTAGGAGCTAGTGTTTAGGAGGTAGGAGCTAGTGGTCAGGGGTTAGGAGCTAGTGTTTAGGGGTTAGGAGCTAGTGTTTAGGGGTTAGGAGCTAGTGTTTAGGGGGTAGGAGCTAGTGGTCAGGGGTTAGGAGCTAGTGTTTAGGGGTTAGGAGCTAGTGTTTAGGGGGTAGGAGCTAGTGGTCAGGGGTTAGGAGCTAGTGTTTAGGGGTTAGGAGCTAGTGTTTAGGGGTTAGGAGCTAGTGTTTAGGGGTTAGGAGCTAGTGTTTAGGGGGTAGGAGCTAGTGGTCAGGGGTTAGGAGCTAGTGTTTAGGGGTTAGGAGCTAGTGTTTAGGGGGTAGGAGCTAGTGGTCAGGGATTAGGAGCTAGTGTTTAGGGGTTAGGAGCTAGTGTTTAGGGGTTAGGAGCTAGTGTTTAGGGGGTAGGAGCTAGTGTTTAGGGGGTAGGAGCTAGTGGTCAGGGGTTAGGAGCTAGTGTTTAGGGGTTAGGAGCTAGTGTTTAGGGGGTGGGAGCTAGTGGTCAGGGGTTAGGAGATAGTGTTTAGGGGTTAGGAGCTAGTGGTTAGTTGTTAGGGGTTAGGAGCTAAGGGTTAGGGGTTAAGATCTAGTGGTTAGTGGTTAGGAGATAGTGGTTAGTGTTTAGGAGCTAGTGGTTAGGGGTTAGGAGCTAGTTTTTAGATGTTAGGGGCTAGGAGATTGGAGCTAGGGGTTAGGAGCTAGTGGTTAGGGGCTATGAGCTAGTGGTTAGGAGCTAGTGGTTAGGGGTTAGGAGTCACAGGGTTAGGAGCATAGGGCTAGGGGTTAGGGGGTTTAGGGTTAGGGGACTAGACCTAGGGGTTAGGTGATAGGGTTTA
>NW_025746162.1:146618-157027 GCF_021184085.1 Oncorhynchus gorbuscha
CTAGAATGGTCTGAGGGGATTAGGGAACACTACTTCTGTCTAGAATGGTCTGAGGGGAATAGGGTACACTACTTCTGTCTAGAATGGTATGAGGGGAATAAGGAACACTACTTCTGTCTAGAATGGTATGAGGGGAATAGGGAACACTACTTCTGTCTAGAATGGTCTGAGGGGAATAGGGTACACTACTTATGTCTAGAATGGTCTGAGGGGAATAGGGTGTCTAGAATGGTCTGAGGGGAATAGGGTGTCTAGAATGGTCTGAGGGGAATAGGGTATACTACTTCTGTCTAGAATGGTCTGAGGGGATTAGGGAACACTACTTCTGTCTAGAATGGTCTGAGGGGAATAGGGTGTCTAGAATGGTCTGAGGGGAATAGGGTACACTACTTCTGTCTAGAATGGTATGAGGGGAATAAGGAACACTACTTCTGTCTAGAATGGTCTGAGGGGAATAGGGAACACTACTTCTGTCTAGAATGGTCTGAGGGGAATAGGGAACACTACTTCTGTCTAGAATGGTCTGAGGGGAATAGGGAACACTACTTCTGTCTAGAATGGTCTGAGGGGAATAGGGTGTCTAGAATGGTCTGAGGAGAATAGGGTACACTACTTCTGTCTAGAATGGTCTGAGGGGAATAGGGTGTCTAGAATGGTCTGAGGGGAATAGGGTACACTACTTCTGTCTAGAATGGTCTGAGGGGAATAGGGTGTCTAGAATGGTCTGGGGGGAATAGGGTACACTACTTCTGTCTAGAATGGTCTGAGGGGAATAGGGTGTCTAGAATGGTCTGATGGGAATAGGGTACACTACTTCTGTCTAGAATGGTCTGAGGGGAATAGGGTACACTACTTCTGTCTAGAATGGTCTGAGGGGAATAGGGTGTCTAGAATGGTCTGAGGGGAATAGGGTGTCTAGAATGGTCTGAGGGGAATAGGGTGTCTAGAATGATCTGAGGGGAATAGGGTGTCTAGAATGGTATGAGGGGAATAGGGTACACTACTTCTGTCTAGAATGGTCTGAGGGGAATAGGGTACACTACTTCTGTCTAGAATGGTCTGAGGGGAATAGGGTACACTACTTCTGTCTAGAATGGTCTGAGGGGAATAGGGTGTCTAGAATGGTCTGAGGGGAATAGGGTGTCTAGAATGGTCTGAGGGGAATAGGGTGTCTAGAATGATCTGAGGGGAATAGGGTGTCTAGAATGGTATGAGGGGAATAGGGTACACTACTTCTGTCTAGAATGGTATGAGGGGAATAGGGAACACTACTTCTGTCTAGAATGGTCTGAGGGGAATAGGGTACACTACTTCTGTCTAGAATGGTCTGAGGGGAATAGGGTGTCTAGAATGGCCTGAGGGGAATAGGGTGCACTACTTCTGTCTAGAATGGTCTAATGGGAATAGGGTACACTACTTCTGTCTAGAATGGTCTGAGGGGAATAGGGTACACTACTTCTGTCTAGAATGGTCTGAGGGGAATAGGGTGTCTAGAATGGTCTGAGGGGAATAGGGTGTCTAGAATGGTCTGAGGGGAATAGGGTACACTACTTCTGTCTAGAATGGTCTGAGGGAATAGGGTACACTACTTCTGTCTAGAATGGTCTGATGGGATTAGGGAACACTACTTAGGGTGTCTAGAATGGTCTGAGGGGAATAGGGTACCATTTGGGAGGTCTCCGTGATGCTCACCTCCTGTCTACTGTTCTTAATCGGGACACTCAGGACACTCTTGAGTTTGAAACCTGCTGTCTGGTCCTCGTCTGTGGTGAACCTGGGGTCCTGGAGGAGAGACACAACATTATTTATTTAGTAGATCGTCCACTCAGTAACATTTCCTCCCCCCTCCTCCCCTCTACCTGAGGTAAACCACTGAGAGGAGACCCAGACCGTCCCCCTCCTCACCCCACCTCCCCTCTACCTGAGGTAAACCACTGAGGGGAGACCCAGACAGTCCTCCTCCCCCCTCCTCCCCTCTACCTGAGGTAAACCACTGAGAGGAGACCCAGACCGTCCCCCTCCTCCCCCCACCTCCCCTCTACCTGAGGTAAACCACTGAGAGGAGACCCAGACCGTCCCCCCTCCTCCCCCTCCTCCCCCCACCTCCCCTCTACCTGAGGTAAACCACTGAGAGGAGACCCAGACCGTCCCCCTCCTCACCCCACCTCCCCTCTACCTGAGGTAAACCACTGAGAGGAGACCCAGACAGTCCTCCCTCCCCCACCTCCCCTCTACCTGAGGTAAACCACTGAGAGGAGACCCAGACCGTCCCCCTCCTCCCCCCACCTCCCCTCTACCTGAGGTAAACCACTGAGAGGAGACCCAGACCGTCCCCCTCCTCCCCCTCCCCCCCCACCTCCCCTCTACCTGAGGTAAACCACTGAGAGGAGACCCAGACCGTCCCCCTCCTCACCCCACCTCCCCTCTACCTGAGGTAAACCACTGAGAGGAGACCCAGACCGTCCCCCTCCTCACCCCACCTCCCCTCTACCTGAGGTAAACCACTGAGAGGAGACCCAGACCGTCCCCCTCCTCCCCCTCCCTCCCCCTGAGAGGAGACCCAGACCGTCCCCCTCCTCACCCCCTACCTCCCCTCTACCTGAGGTAAACCACTGAGAGGAGACCCAGACCGTCCCCCTCCTCCCCCACCTCCCCTCTACCTGAGGTAAACCACTGAGAGGAGACCCAGACTGTCCCCCTCCTCCCACCTCCCCTCTACCTGAGGTAAACCACTGAGAGAGGAGGAGGGAGGAGGAGGAGGGAGGAGGAAATAGACCGTCCCCAGCTGGGGATTAGTTCTGATAAGTTACACTGATCTCTGGTTCATCAGGTTGAAATGACGGAGGAAGGAGAGAGGAAGGAGGAGGGAGATCGGGGTTCCCCTCTCTCTGTCTGTCTGTCTGTCTGTCTGTCTGTCTGTCTGTCTGTCTGTCTGTCTGTCTGTCTGTCTGTCTGTCTGTCTGTCTGTCTGTCTGTCTGTCTGTCTGTCTGTCTGTCTGTCTGTCTGTCTGTCTGTCTGTCTGTCTGTCTGTCTGTCTGTCTGTCTGTCACGTAGCCTAAAAACCTAAGAAAGAAATTGAGAAACCTGTCCAACTAAAACCCAGAAAACCTGAGTCTACGCCTTCACTACGGTGAATCACTAAAACAATACAGAAATACACTACGGAAAAAGAAGGAACAGCACGTCAGAAATCAGCTCAATGTAATTGAAGAATCCAACCACTTCTGGGAAAACTGGAAAATGCAACATTTGACATTTTAGTCATTTATCAGACTCTCTCACCCAGAGAGATTTACAGTAGTGAGTCATTTATCAGACTCTCTCATCCAGAGAGATTTACAGTAGTGAGTCATTTATCAGACTCTCTCACCCAGAGAGATTTACAGTAGTGAGTCATTTATCAGACTCTCTCACACAGAGAGATTTACAGTAGTGAGTCATTTATCAGACTCTCTCACCCAGAGAGATTTACAGTAGTGAGTCATTTATCAGACTCTCTCACCCAGAGAGATTTACAGTAGTGACTCATTTATCAGACTCTCTCACCCAGAGAGATTTACAGTAGTGAGTCATTTATCAGACTCTCTCACCCAGAGAGATTTACAGTAGTGAGTCATTTATCAGACTCTCTCACCCAGAGAGATTTACAGTAGTGACTCATTTATCAGACTCTCTCACCCAGAGAGATTTACAGTAGTGACTCATTTATCAGACTCTCTCACCCAGAGAGATTTACAGTAGTGACTCATTTATCAGACTCTCTCACCCAGAGAGATTTACAGTAGTGAGTCATTTATCAGACTCTCTCACCCAGAGAGATTTACAGTAGTGAGTCATTTATCAGACTCTCTCACCCAGAGAGATTTACAGTAGTGACTCATTTATCAGACTCTCTCACCCAGAGAGATTTACAGTAGTGACTCATTTATCAGACTCTCTCACCCAGAGAGATTTACAGTAGTGACTCATTTATCAGACTCTCTCACCCAGAGAGATTTACAGTAGTGACTCATTTATCAGACTCTCTCACCCAGAGAGATTTACAGTAGTGAGTCATTTATCAGACTCTCTCACCCAGAGAGATTTACAGTAGTGACTCATTTATCAGACTCTCTCACCCAGAGAGATTTACAGTAGTGACTCATTTATCAGACTCTCTCATCCAGAGAGATTTACAGTAGTGACTCATTTATCAGACTCTCTCACCCAGAGAGATTTACAGTAGTGACTCATTTATCAGACTCTCTCATCCAGAGAGATTTACAGTAGTGAGTCATTTATCAGACTTCTCACCCAGAGAGATTTACAGTAGTGACTCATTTATCAGTCTCTCACCCAGAGAGATTTACAGTAGTGACTCATTTATCAGACTCTCTCACCCAGAGAGATTTACAGTAGTGAGTCATTTATCAGACTCTCTCACCCAGAGAGATTTACAGTAGTGACTCATTTATCAGACTCTCTCACCCAGAGAGATTTACAGTAGTGACTCATTTATCAGACTCTCTCACCCAGAGAGATTTACAGTAGTGAGTCATTTATCAGACTCTCTCACCCAGAGAGATTTACAGTAGTGAGTCATTTATCAGACTCTCTCACCCAGAGAGATTTACAGTAGTGAGTCATTTATCAGACTCTCTCACCCAGAGAGATTTACAGTAGTGACTCATTTATCAGACTCTCTCACCCAGAGAGATTTACAGTAGTGAGTCATTTATCAGACTCTCTCACCCAGAGAGATTTACAGTAGTGAGTCATTTATCAGACTCTCTCACCCAGAGAGATTTACAGTTGTGAGTCATTTATCAGACTCTCTCACCCAGAGAGATTTACAGTAGTGAGTGTAGACATGATCAAACACAAATTTTAGAATCAACTATTAAAGATGATCAGAACCCACTGGATTCCAGAACAAACTGGATTCCAGAACCCACTGGATTCCAGAACAAACTGAATTCCAGAACCCACTGGATTCTCCAATTACCTTGAATGAACTACAGGACAAAATACAAACCCTCCAACCCAAAAAGGCCTGTGGTGTTGATGGTATCCTTAATGAAATGATCAAATATACAGACAACAAATTCCAAATGGCTATACTGAAACTCTTTAACATCATCCTCAGTTCTGGCATCTTCCCCAATATTTGGAACCAAGGACTGATCACCCCAATCCACAAAAGTGGAGACAAATTTGACCCCAATTATCATTAACAGCAGACTCGTACATTTCCTCAGTGAAAACAATGTACTGAGCAAATGTCAAATTGGCTTTTTACCAAATTACCGTACAACAGACCACGTATTCACCCTGCACACCCTAATTGACAACCAAACAAACCAAAACAAAGGCAAAGTCTTCTCATGCTTTGTCGATTTAAAAAAGCCTTCGACTCAATTTGGGATGAGGATCTGCTATACAAATGGACGGAAATTGGAAAGCTTTGACTATGTACAGACTCAGTGAGCATAGCCTTGCTATTGAGAAAGGCCGCCGTAGACAGACAGGCTATGTACAGACTCAGTGAGCATAGCCTTGCTATTGAGAAAGGCCGCCGTAGACAGACAGGCTATGTACAGACTCAGTGAGCATAGCCTTGCTATTGAGAAAGGCCGCCGTAGGCAGACAGGCTATGTACAGACTCAGTGAGCATAGCCTTGCTATTGAGAAAGGCCGCCGTAGGCAGACAGGCTATGTACAGACTCAGTGAGCATAGCCTTGCTATTGAGAAAGGCCGCCGTAGGCAGACAGGCTATGTACAGACTCAGTGAGCAGAGCCTTGCTATTGAGAAAGGCCGTCGTAGACAGACAGGCTATGTACAGACTCAGTGAGCAGAGCCTTGCTATTGAGAAAGGCCGCCGTAGACAGACAGGCTATGTACAGACTCAGTGAGCATAGCCTTGCTATTGAGAAAGGCCGCCGTAGGCAGAAATGGCTATGTACAGACTCAGTGAGCATAGCCTTGCTATTGAGAAAGGCCACCGTAGACAGACAGGCTATGTACAGACTCAGTGAGCATAGCCTTGCTATTGAGAAAGGCCGCCGTAGGCAGACATGGCTCTCAAGAGAAGACAGGCTATTTGCTCACTGCCCACAGAATGAGGTGGAAACTGAGCTGCACTTCCTGACTTCCTGCCAAATGTATGACCATATTAGAGACACATATTTCCCTCAGATTACACAGACCCACAACGAATTCGAAAAACAAATCCCATCTTGATAAACTCCCATATCTACTGGGTGAAATATCACAGTGTGACATCACAGCAGCAAGATTTGTGACCTGTTGCCACGAGAAAAGGGCAAACAGTGAAGAACAAACACCATTGTAAATACAACCCATATTTATGTTAATTTATTTATTCTCCCATTTGTCCTTTAACTATTCGCACTTCGTCACAATACTGAATATAGACATAATATGTATATATGTAATTTGACATTTGTAATGTCTTTATTATTGTGTAACTTTTGTGAGTCTAATGTTTACTGTTAATTTGATTGTTTATTTCACTATTTTATCTATTTCACTCCCGTACAAATAAAGCCCATTGAATTGAATGGAGAGAGAAGTAGACATTGTTTACCTCACAGACGTCTCCTGTCATGTTCATGGGCATCCCTGTGGCAACTACATATCCCAGGATGCCCTTCACCAGCTCCTGGTGGGCATGTTTGCTGGAAGACTCTTCCCTCACGCAGACCGGCGTCGTCAGGGAAACCACCTGGACCAATCCCCTACATCCATCCTGGTCCTGGAGGAACAACAGAAAGAATCAATCAATCAATCAATCAATATGTCAATCAACCAACCAATCATCAAGCCAATCAACCAGCCAATCAATCAACCAACCAATCAATCAACCGGTCAATCAATGAATCAATAAATGTAATTCAATCAATATGTCAATCAACCAACTAATCAATGAATCAACCAACCAATCAACCAGCCAATCAATCAACCAACCAATCAATCAACCAGCCAATCAATGAATCAGTCAACCAGCTATAACGAGCTAACAGCAGTAGTACCTGTCGGAGCAGAGACAGAGAGCAGCGTTCTGCCCACACCACCTCTATGGCGTGTTGCAGGGCCCCCTGGCAGAGCTCCGCCACAGAGCCTATCCTCCCAGAGCCTCCAGCCAGTATCTTCATCATCCAGTCACAGCCCTCACCTCGCCCACAGGGCTCACCTCGCCCACAGGGCTCACCTCGCCCACAGGATCTAGTCCTCCTCGGAGAGCGGGGTGAAGAGCGAGGTGAGGAGCGGGGTGAGCTGGGGGAGTGGGGACAGCGAAGGGAGCGAGAAGAAACAGAGGAGTGGGGGGAGCGAGGGGTACGGGGGGAGCAACTGCCCGCCTTCTCGAGGAGGAGGGGGTCACCCCACTGGGGGGTGGAAAGGGTAGAGGTCTGGTGAGGGGGGGGTTGGGGCAGGGAGGGGATGGAGGTGGAGATCCGGAGGGAGGGGCTGGACAGGGGGAAGGAGTCCCGGCCGCGGCCCAGGAGGAGCATGCTGGAGCTGGGGTCGGACGGAGACCTGCTGGGCCCTCTGGAGGTCTGAGGAGAGGGTAGCGTCTCCACGAACCAGCCTCCCACCATCTCCCTGACACACACACACACACACACACACACACACACACACACACACACACACACACACACACACACACACACACACACACACACACACACACACACACACACACAGTGTATCTTAATGCCAGCACTACATAGCTGTACCCATGTATCATGTTTTTGCTAGGGCAAAAAGACCAGGATGTAGATACACCGCCCTATATAGAGCCCTATTTAGACCAGGATGAGGAAACACTGCCCTATATAGAGCACTATTTAGACCAGGATGAGGAAACACTGACCTATATAGAGCACTATTTAGACCAGGATGGAGAAACACTGCCCTATATAGAGCACTATTTAGACCAGGATGGAGAAACACTGCCCTATATAGAGCACTATTTAGACCAGGATGAGGAAACACTGCCCTATATAGAGCTCTATTTAGACCAGGATGAGGAAACACTGCCCTATATAGAGCACTATTCTGACCAGGATGAAGAAACACTGCCCTATATAGAGCACTATTTAGACCAGGATGAATAAACACTGCCCTATATAGAGCACTATTTAGACCAGGATGGAGAAACACTGCCCTATATAGAGCACTATTTAGACCAGGATGGAGAAACACTGCCCTATATAGAGCACTATTTGGACCAGGATGAATAAACACTGCCCTATATAGAGCACTAATTAGACCAGGATGAAGAAACACTGCCCTATATAGAGCACTAATTAGACCAGGATGAAGAAACACTGCCCTATATAGAGCACTATTTAGACCAGGATGAAGATACACTGCCCTATATAGAGCACTATTCTGACCAGGATGAGGAAACACTGCCCTATATAGAGCACTATTTGACCAGGATGAGGAACACTGCCCTATATAGAGCACTATTTAGACCAGGATGAAGATACACTGCCCTATATAGAGCACTATTTAGACCAGGATGAAGAAACACTGCCCTATATAGAGCACTATTTAGACCAGGATGAAGATACACTGCCATATATAGAGCACTATTTAGACCAGGATGAGGAAACACTGCCCTATATAGAGCACTATTTAGACCAGGATGAGGAAACACTGCCCTATATAAAGCACTATTTAGACCAGGATGAAGATACACTGCCCTATATAGAGCACCAGTTTAACCAGGGTGAAGAAACACTGCCCTATATAGAGCACTATTTAGACCAGGATGAGGAAACACTGCCCTATATAGAGCACTATTTAGACCAGGATGAGGAAACACTGCCCTATATAGAGCACTATTTAGACCAGGATGTAGAAACACTGCCCTATATAGAGCACTATTTAGACCAGGATGAGGAAACACTGCCCTATATAGGAAACACTGCCCTGCCCTATATAGAGCACTATTTCGACCAGGATGAAGATACACTGCCCGATATAGAGCACTATTTAGACCAGGATGAGGAAACACTGCCCTATATAGAGCACTATTTAGACCAGGGCGAAGAAACACTGCCCTATATAGAGCACTATTTAGACCAGGATGAAGATACACTGCCCTATATAGAGCACTATTTAGACCAGGATGAGGAAACACTGCCCTATATAGAGCACTATTTAGACCAGGATGAGGAAACACTGCCCTATATAGAGCACTATTTAGACCAGGATGAGATACACTGCCCTATATAGAGCACTATTTAGACCAGGATGAAGAAACACTGCCCTATATAGAGCACTATTTAGACCAGGATGAGGAAACACTGCCCTAAACACTGCCAGGATGAGGAAACACTATATAGAGCACTATTTAGACCAGGATGAGGAAAGAAACACTGCCCTATATAGAGCACTATTTAGACCAGGATGACACTGCCCTAGGATATTTAGCAATGCCCTATATAGAGCACTATTTAGACCAGGATGAGGAAACACTGCCCTATATAGAGCACTAAGACCAGGATGAGGAAACACTGCCCTATATAGAGCACTATTTAGACCAGGATGAAGATACACTGCCCTATATAGAGCACTATTTAGACCAGGATGAAGAAACACTGCCCTATATAGAGCACTATTTAGACCAGGATGAAGAAACACTGCCCTATATAGAGCACTATTTAGACCAGGATGAGGAAACACTGCCCTATATAGAGCACTATTTAGACCAGGATGAGGACACACTGCCCTATATAGAGCACTATTTAGACCAGGATGAGGAAACACTGCCCTATATAGAGCATGACACAGACCAGGATGAAGAAACACTGCCCTATATAGAGCACTATTTAGACCAGGATGAAGAAACACAGGATGAAGATACACTGCCCTATATAGAGCACTATTTAGACCAGGATGAGGAAACACTGCCACTATTTAGACCAGGATGAGGAAACACTATTTAGACCAGGATGAAGAAACACTGCCCTATATAGAGCACTATTTAGACCAGGATGAGGAAACACTGCCCTATATAGAGCACTATTTAGACCAGGATGAAGAAACACTGCCCTATATAAAGCACTATTTAGACCAGGATGAGAAAACACTGCCCTATATAGAGCACTATTTAGACCAGGATGAGGAAACACTGCCCTGCCCTATATAGAGCTCTATTTAGACCAGGATGAAGAAACAGGATGAAGAAACACTGCCCTATATAGAGCACTATTTAGACCAGGATGAGGAAACACTAGATACACCGCCCTATATAGAGCACTATTTAGACCAGGATGAAGAAACACTGCCCTATATAGAGCACTATTTAGACCAGGATGTAGATACACCGCCCTATATAGAGCACTATTTAGACCAGGATGAGGACACACTGCCCTATATAGAGCACTATT
>NW_025746163.1:0-27500 GCF_021184085.1 Oncorhynchus gorbuscha
ACACACACAACCAGACAATGGCCTCACCCTCTGGTACTTTAGATAACATTCTGAACACTCTTGATTCTGACCATTAACCAACAGTTAAATATGATGAACCAGCTTGTGTGTCCGTGTGTATCTTCTTAATGGTGACTGGCTGTTTCCTTCTCTGTTTGTCCCTAATACGGAGGAGGTGATTCTCTCAGCTCACTACCATGTGGGTTATCGGTTTAAAATGATATCTCTGTGTGTGTGTGTGTGTGTGTGTGTGTGTGTGTGTGTGTGTGTGTGTGTGTGTGTGTGTGTGTGTGTGTGTGTGTGTGTGTGTGTGTGTGTGTGTGTGTGTGTGTGTGTGTGTTAGGTTGTAGACTGGAGACCAATGAGGATCATGAGAGAGAGAGAGAGAGAGAGAGAGAGAGAGAGAGAGAGAGAGAGAGAGAGAGAGAGAGAGAGAGAGAGAGAGAGAGAGAGAGAGAGAGAGAGAGAGAGAGAGAGAGAGAGAGAGAGAGAGAGAGAGAGAGAGAGAGAGAGAGAGAGAGAGAGAGAGAGAGAGAGAGAGAGAGAGAGAGAGAGAACAGAGGAGAGAGAGAACAGAGGAGAGAGAGCCTTGAGCCACACTGAGAATACAGAAGTCTGAAAGCCAACGGTACTATATTCTAGAACACTGCCTTGAGCCACGCTGAGAATACAGAAGTCTGAAAGCCAACGGTACTATATTCTAGAACACTGCCTTGAGCCACGCTGAGAATACAGAAGTCTGAAAGCCAACGGTACTATATTCTAGAACACTGCCTTGAGCCACGCTGAGAAGACAGAAGTCTGAAAGCCAACGGTACTATATTATAGAACACTGCCTTGAGCCACGCTGAGAACACAGAAGTCTGAAAGCCAACGGTACTATATTCTAGAACACTGCCTTGAGCCACGCTGAGAATACAGAAGTCTGAAAGCCAACGGTACTATATTCTAGAACACTGCCTTGAGCCACGCTGAGAATACAGAAGTCTGAAAGCCAACGGTACTATATTCTAGAACACTGCTGGACACGTACATGTTTTGGGACTCTGATAAAGGGTTTAGTATGCAGCCTCAGGCCGTCTGTATCATGTAACAGCACAACATGCTGTCTGAGACCAGTAAGCCTGACATGACAGATGACTTGACAGCTCAGTGTCAAGGGTCACCTGAATATGGAATGACATTTATCAAAAAGAACATCGGCAATCAGATAAGTGACGAGAGGGGCGTTGTGTGTATTGTGTGTGTGTGTGTGTGTGTGTGTATAGGGTGTGTGTATAATGTGTGTGTATTGGGTGTGTATATTGGGTGTTTAATTATTATTATGGAACGTGAAAAAATATTTGGGTAGAATATTTAGTATATCTGTGGAATACATGGATAGAATATATAGTATATCTGAAGAATAGATGGATAGAATATATAGTATATCTGTGGAATACATGGATAGAATATATAGTATATCTGAAGAATAGATGGATAGAATATATAGTATATCTGTGGAATAGATGGATAGAATATATAGTATATCTGAAGAATAGATGGATAGAATATATAGTATATCTGAAGAATAGATGGATAGAATATATAGTATATCTGAAGAATAGATGGATAGAATATATAGTATATCTGTGGAATACATGGATAGAATATATAGTATATCTGAAGAATAGATGGATAGAATATATAGTATATCTGAAGAATAGATGGATATAATATATAGTATATCTGTGGAATACATGGATAGAATATATAGTATATCTGAAGAATAGATGGATTGTCACGCCTTGATCATTGTATTTTGTGTTTTCGTTATATATTTGGTCAGGCCAGGGTGTGACATGGGTTTATGTTATTGTATTTTCGTATTGGGGTTTTTAGTATTTGGGATCGCGGCTGATTAGGGGTGTTGTTTAGGCTTGGCTGCCTGAGGCGGTTCTCAATCAGAGTCAGGTGATTCTCGTTGTCTCTGATTGGGAACTGTATTTAGGTAGCCTGGTTTCGCTTTGTATTTTGTGGGTGATTGTTCCTGTCTCTGTGTAGTTTCACCAGATAGGCTGTAATTAGGTTTCACGTTCCGTTTGTTGTTTTGTATTTTGTATAGTTATTTCATGTGTCACTTTTTCTATTAAAGTCATGAGTAACCACTACGCTGCATTTCGGTCCGACTCTCTTTCCACAAACGAAGAACGACGTTACATGGATAGAATATATAGTATATCTGAAGAATACATGGATAGAATATATAGTATATCTGTGGAATACATGGATAGAATATATAGTATATCTGTGGAATACATGGATAGAATATATAGTATATCTGTGGAATACATGGATATAATATATAGTATATCTGAAGAATACATGGATAGAATATATAGTATATCTGAAGAATAGATGGATAGAATAGTATATGTACATCAATAGTTGAATAAGATGTACTTGACTAGAATATAGTGTACTTATGAAATGGGTAAAACAATATGTAAACACTGTTAAGTGACCAGTGTTCCATGTCTATGTACATCGGAAGCAGTCTCTTTGACAGCACGTCCAACCGGCTTCACTACCGCAGACCACGTGTAACCACGCCAGCCCAGGACCTCCAACCGGCTTCACTACCACAGACCAGTGTAACTACACCAGCCCAGGACCTCCACATCTGGCTTCACTACCACAGACCAGTGTAACCACGCCAGCCCAGGACCTCCACATCTGGCTTCACTACCACAGACCAGTGTAACCACACCAGCCCAGGACCTCCACATCTGGCTTCACTACCACAGACCAGTGTAACCACACCAGCCCAGGACCTCCAACCTGCCTCACTACCACAGACCACGTGTAACCACACCAGCCCAGGACCTCCACATCTGGCTTCACTACCCCAGACCAGTGTAACTACACCAGCCCAGGACCTCCACATCTGGCCTCACTACCACAGACCAGTGTAACCACACCAGCCCAGGACCTCCACATCTGGCTTCACTACCACAGACCAGTGTAACCACACCAGCCCAGGACCTCCAACCTGCCTCACTACCACAGACTACGTGTAACCACACCAGCCCAGGACCTCCACATCTGGCTTCACTACCCCAGACCAGTGTAACTACACCAGCCCAGGACCTCCACATCTGGCCTCACTACCACAGACCAGTGTAACTACACCAGCCCAGGACCTCCACATCTGGCCTCACTACCACAGACCACGTGTAACCACGCCAGCCCAGGACCTCCAACCTGCCTCACTACCGCAGACCACGTGTAACCACGCCAGCCCAGGACCTCCACATCTGGCTTCACTACCACAGACCACGTGTAACCACGCCAGCCCAGGACCTCCAACCTGCTTCACTACCGCAGACCACGTGTAACCACGCCAGCCCAGGACCTCCACATCTGGCTTCACTACCGCAGACCACGTGTAACCACGCCAGCCCAGGACCTCCACATCTGGCTTCACTACCACAGACCAGTGTAACCACGCCAGCCCAGGACCTCCAACCTGCCTCACTACCACAGACCAGTGTAACTACACCAGCCCAGGACCTCCACATCTGGCTTCACTACCACAGACCAGTGTAACCACGCCAGCCCAGGACCTCCACATCTGGCTTCACTACCACAGACCAGTGTAACCACGCCAGCCCAGGACCTCCACATCTGGCTTCACTACCGCAGAATCTGGCTTCACTACCGCAGAATCTGGCTTCACTACCGCAGAATCTGGCTTCACTACCGCAGAATCTGGCTTCACTACCGCAGAATCTGGCTTCACTACCGCAGAATCTGGCTTCACTACCGCAGAATCTGGCTTCACTACCGCAGAATCCGGCTTCACTACCGCAGACCACGTGTAACCACGCCAGCCCAGGACCTCCACATCCGGATTCTTCACCTGCGGGATCGTCCGAGACCTGCCAACAATTAGACGCTCATCCACGAACTCCAAAATGTCAAATGTTCGAAGTGTTTTTGATTCTCCTGCTGCTCGGTGTCGTTCGATTTCTCCAACCGTCAAGTTTAGAAGTGAAGGGTTACGTTAAGACACTCCTTCTGAATGGTTCATGTTTAAGATTGAGTTACAACATTACGTTAAGACACTCCTTCTGAATGGTTCATGTTTAAGATTGAGTTACAACATTACGTTAAGACACTCCTTCTGAATGGTTCATGTTTAAGATTGAGTTACAACATTACGTTTGGCAAAGGGTTAAACCCCAAAATAAAATAAAATGGTGTCAACAAACGGGATTGAACACGCAGCCTTCTGACCCAGAGTCAATGGATTTACAATATCAGACACTGTAGCATTTATTGGCGTGTTTGAAGGCATTTCTCAACTTCTTCAGCACATTGATGCAAGTCCAATGTCAACGTTAATCTTGGACGGTTTGGGTGTATCTCCCCTTTCTGCTTCAACTCCCCATATCATATATCCTCACAGTTACCCAATACTTTATGCATACTGTCATTTGATTTAATGTCTATACTAAATTATTAATTTATAGGACACTCGGAAGCTCCTCAAAGGGCGCGCGGAGCGTACCTGCCGACGTCACCCTAGAGCAGAAATATACGGCCTCTTCTTTTTTCCGCGCGGAGCGCAGTTCGCCCTTCTCATTTCAGCACCGGAAACCGTCCGACGCGTACAACTCCGTGCGTCTCGCTCCTGGGACTAGATAAAAAAAACAAACATTTAACGGACCTTGATCACGAACAAACCTTTACAATGAGTTATTGACTCTTTTAGTCACAATTCACCGAACT
This sequence comes from Oncorhynchus gorbuscha, assembly GCF_021184085.1. Taxonomy (NCBI): domain Eukaryota; kingdom Metazoa; phylum Chordata; class Actinopteri; order Salmoniformes; family Salmonidae; genus Oncorhynchus; species Oncorhynchus gorbuscha. The sequence continues at coordinate 4,774 of NW_025746163.1, forward strand.
CCATGAACGAAATATATGCAAATTAACGTTCTTTAATTTTTTTGAATTTCCTTTTTGACTGTTGGAGTTGGTTGGGGAAATGTGTGTCGGTTGTTTTTACTTCATGTAACGTGGATGTTACCTGTGTCCGTGGCTGTGGCTGGAGGATGAGCGCCGGCGTGGGGGTGACAGGGGACGCGACAGGAACTCATAATATGCAGTCAAGGTAAAGTGCTTTACATTCATCCACCCTCCAGGCTATGACTAGGGATGTTTTCTAGGGGCACTGACTCGCTGGTTCAAGCCCCGCTTCGGCTCTCAATTACCCAGTACTCGCTATCTGACTGGGTGAGTTTGTGACCGGAGAGTGAGAGCTGATGTTTTCAAATTGAGTAAGAAATACTGTTGATCTGTTGTTTATACTGTAGCCTATACTGTAGCCTATACTGTAGCCTATACTGTAGCCTATACTGTAGCCTATACTGTAGCCTATACTGTAGCCTATACTGTAGCCTATACTGTAGCCTATACTGTAGCCTATACTGTAGCTTATACTGTTGCCTATACTGTAGCCTATACGGTAGCCTATACGGTAGCCTATACTGTAGCCTATACTGTAGCCTATACTGTAGCTTATACTGTTGCCTATACTGTAGCCTATACTGTAGCCTATACTGTAGCCTATACTGTAGCCTATACTGTAGCTTATACTGTAGCCTATACTGTAGCCTATACTGTAGCCTATACTGTAGCCTATACTGTAGCCTATACTGTAGCCTATACTGTAGCTTATACTGTTGCCTATACTGTAGCCTATACGGTAGCCTATACGGTAGCCTATACTGTAGCCTATACTGTAGCCTATACTGTAGCCTATACGGTAGCCTATACTGTAGCCTATACTGTAGCCTGTACTGTAGCCTATACTGATGCCTATACTGATGCCAATTCTGTAGCCTATACTGTAGCCTATACTGTAGCCTGTACTGTAGCCTATACTGATGCCTATACTGATGCCAATTCTGTAGCCTATACTGTAGCCTATACTGTAGCCTATACTGTAGCCTGTACTGTAGCCTATACTGTAGCCTGTACTGTAGCCTATACTGTAGCCTGTACTGTAGCCTATACTGTAGCTCGCAGTTTGACAGGACATTCAGAGCGTATAGCCGACATACCGCCCGTTTCTCCATAGGCAACTTTACGCACATTGGTTGCCTTCGCTGGATTGAACTATGGTTAGCGTAATGTTGATGTGCGTTTCCATGGTTATAATACTACAATTTAGACCTCTTAGGTTAAATCATGAACCTAAAATACGTCAAATGAGAACCGGAGTCCTCGTGTATTCCAGACCGGATTTGAGAGATCTGCGCTGTATGGCGATCCCCTGTCCATTCTTATATAACTGTGTTCCCCTCATCCCCATTATCTTGCACACCTATATAACGCTCCCCCCTCTCTCTCTCCCTCATCCTCTCTCTCTCCCCCTCATCCTCTCTCTCTCTCTCTCTCTCTCTCTCTCTCTCTCTCTCTCTCTCCTCTCTCTCTCTCTCTCTCCTCTCTCTCTCTCTCTCTCTCCCTCTCTCTCTCTCTCATCCTCTCTCTCTCTCTCTCATCCTCTCTCTCTCTCTCATCCTCTCTCTCTCTCTCTCCTCTCATTCTCTCCTCTCTCTCTCTCTTGTCCTCTCTCTCTCTCTCCCTCTCTCTCTCTCATCCTCTCTCTCTCTCTCTCATCCTCTCTCTCTCTCTCTCTCTCTCATCCTCTCTCCCTCCTCTCTCTCTCATCCTCTCTCCCTCTCTCTCTCTCTCTCTCTCTCTCTCTCTCTCTCTCTCTCCTCTCTCTCTCTCTCTCTCTCTCTCTCTCTCTCTCTCTCTCTCTCTCTCTCTCTCTCTCTCCCTCTCTCTCTCTCTCTCATCCTCTCTCTCTCTCTCTCATCCTCTCTCTCTCTCTCTCATCCTCTCTCTCTCTCTCTCTCTCTCATCCTCTCTCCCTCTCTCTCCTCTCTCCTCTCTCTCTCTCTCTCTCTCTCTCTCATCCTCTCTCTCTCTCTCATCCTCTCTCTCTCTCTCTCATCCTCTCTCTCTCTCTCTCTCTCATCCTCTCTCCCTCTCTCTCTCTCTTGTCCTCTCTCTCTCTCTCTCATCCTCTCTCTCTCTCTCTCATCCTCTCTCTCTCTCTCTCTCTCTCATCCTCTCTCCCTCTCTCTCTCTCTTGTCCTCTCCCTCTCTCTCGTCCTCTCTCTCTTGTCCTCTCTCTCGTCCTCTCTCTCTCTCTCTCTCCCTCTCTCTTCGTCGTATGCTTTTTGATTTCTGGCACGGTATCTAATAACTATAGTCTTCTAATCATATAAAGCCTTATTATGGACAACTTGGAAACAGTCAAACTATTAAGTGAATATTTGACCCTTCAAGGAAAATTCCACCTAAAAACTACAAAACCAAAATGCATCACACCGGATGTATTTCTATATTTTGAAAGTTATATATTTTGAAAATTTGATTGTTGACAAGCAACATATTTTGGGGCTACATCAACAACGATGAATGAAACAAATACTACATCAACAACGACTAATGAAACAAATACTATATCAACAACGACTAATGAAACAAATACTATATCAACAACGACTAATGAAACAAATACTATATCAACGACTAATGAAACAAATACTACATCAACAACGACTAATGAAACAAATACTACATCAACAACGACTAATGAAACAAATACTATATCAACAACGACTAATGAAACAAATACTACATCAACAACGACTAATGAAACAAATACTATATCAACAACGACTAATGAAACAAATACTATATCAACAACGACTAATGAAACAAATACTATATCAACAACGACTAATGAAACAAATACTATATCATCAACGACTAATGAAACAAATACTATATCAACAACGACTAATGAAACAAATACTATATCAACAACGACTAATGAAACAAATACTACATCAACAACGACTAATGAAACAAATACTATATCAACAACGACTAATGAAACAAATACCAAAGTATCGTTTTGGGGTGGAGTTTTTCTTTGAAAGACAAACTGAAATCTTTTAAAAGAGCCGTTAGATGCATCGCTTTTCTGCCAGTTCAACCTGCTACATATATCTGAGAGAACGTCACCTATTGTCTATGTAGAAAAGGCCCATGGAGTTGGTGGAATACTCCTTTACTTAATTGCCATTTACTCAGCTGGGCCAGGGGCGCTTTAATTAGGTCAGGTGGAAATGTCCTACAGATCTCAACTCTATAAAAGGAGGAAATTGCCATCGCCTGGTCTCGCTGCTTTCTCTTCCCTAAATCCATCTGATCCAGAAGTTCTGTGCGTCCATGAATCCACGTAAGTCCACCGACTCTTACCTTTCATCAGAATGATCTGTGGTGATCGGGAGAGTGGGCCATTCAGTTATTGTTTATAGTTATCACCGCGGAGCGCGGCTTGGAGCGCACGCTTGAAACATATTGTGTAATGTGAATTGTTAATAATGACTGCTATAATTTGATCTTTGATTATGAATTTGATTGTATACATGTTATTTGTTTCCTTTGTGATGCAGCACAGACTACCAGTAAATATACCACTTTATGGTTAAAGGAATTCCTGCCTCAGTCTCATACATTCCTCTGTCACCTGACACGTGACCACCTGTTCACCTTCACTGTCAGTCATCCTACCTGTCCAGCAACCCACACAGATTCCACTAATCTTTCAATGGTCCTTTGAGCCGGATGATGACTGAACCAAAGACAGGTGAAAAGGAAATGGAGGCAGAGAGGGAAGAATTGTCTCCACTGGAAGGAAGAAGAGAGGAGGAGAGAGCAGCTGAGGGAAAGGTCTTGGAACAAAGGAAATATCCAGGAGCTAAGCCTAAAGCAACAAAGGCTTCATCCTCATCTACCAGGAGCACCAGAAGAACCAGGCAAGCACCTGGTTATCTTAAGGACTATGTGGTCGAGGTTCCGACATCAAAGGGCAAGCCCACCAGAGCTCAAAGAGTTGATGGATCAACTGTATGTTTCAGCCATCAACCATCCCCTCTGAGCCAAGGACCGGAAACTGCTTTGGAGCAGGAAAGTGGTCTACGTGAGGAACCTATGGAAGAGGTAACTCCCACTGCACAGGTCGACCAGCTTCCAGAGGCAGGCTCCGCTCACCCCTTAACTAATGGGAAATCGTCGAAGCACTCTAGACGGAGTGGGAGTTCGACCAGTGGATACCCCTTTGAAGTGGCCATGGCAGCCGCCATTCACTAGCCCTCAGCAATTCACAGAACGCTGTCCTACAAGAGAGGATGAAACTATTAGCTTTGGAGGAAATTGAGCGTCAGATTGAGGAGGAACGACAGGCTGACGAACGATGTCACCAATTGGATGTGCAGGCCCGTAGAGCTCTACAGGAAAGGGAATCCATTGCCAAGGACCTGGCACAGCAGCGACGGCACCGTCAAGCCAGAAGGGAATTAGAAGAGGCACGGATGGTCTCATCCTTCCTGGAGAGGAACGAACAGGAGTTGACCTGACCACCCCTCCACATGGACCTGAACTGTCTGCCTTTCTTTCCCAATCTGCCCCTCTGGTACAGCATGGCACACAGTCCTCGGAGGCTCCGGGGTCAACAGCCAACATGGAGCACGGGAGACGGGCCGCTCCGCCAACGCCCTCTATGCCAGTGACACAAGTTAGCATTCCTCCATCTGGACAAAGCATCACTCCTTCGCCTTTCCGCCAATTACCAACCAAGGCAAATCGTTCCTTTCATCCGGGGCCAGGCCAGTCCTCAAACAACAGGTCGGAGGGCTCTCGCCCAATTCCGGCTGCCACAAATGGTGGGTCTCGGACAGTAGGTGACCGGCCCAATGAGGCCACAGTGGGCTCATCCGAAGTCCCGGGTTTATCCTTCACGCAACCAGAAGAGGGAGCCAACATTATGAAACTTCTAGTAGCCTCAGCCTATGGAATTCCCAGACCCAAACTGCCATACTTTGAAAACGGAAAGGAGAGTGAATTTGTCCTTTTGGAAATGGCATTGGAGAGTCTACTGGGTATTCACGGTCATCTGTCAGAACGCTACAAATACCAAGTACTAATGGATCATTTGCGGTTTCCAAGTGCATACAGGCTGGCCCAATCCTTTATGCACTCCGCAACACCATACACGACAGCTCTCCAGGCCCTGAAGGCGAGATATGGTGAGCCACGTCAGCTAGTCCAGAATGAACTAAACAACATCCTGAACACGTCTCCAATTAAAATGGGAGACCATGCTGCCTTCCAAGAATTCTCCCTGGCTGTCCAATCCCTGACCTCGATGCTCCAATCCGTTGAAGGAGAAGACGGAACGAGCTTAAATGTGGCTCCCACGTGGACAGGCTTCTCAGCAAACTTCCAGTGTACCTCAGAGACAGTTTCATTGAACATTGTTTGAATAAGGGCATCCTGAAAGAGGGCTCGAGAAGCACCTATGCTCTCAGAGACCTGGCCACATGGTTGGAGGTGAAGGCAAAGGCGAAGAGCATCGCTCACCAGGCCACAATCTCCGCCATAGCCATAGGGGGAAGGAAGGAGTTTGAACGCCAGCAGGGACAGAACAGGCCAAATCCCACTACCATGTACTTAAATAGTGAGGCCGGGGAGGAACCCGGGAAGAAGACCCCTCTCAAGAGCAAGAACATCAAATTCCAGCCTTACTGCCCATATTGCAATAGTAAGGGGCACTTCCTTGGCTCATGCCCCAGAGTAAAAAAGCTCACTCAAACTCAATTGAAGGCCTGGATCACTTCAGGCGAGCGATGCTACAAGTGTGCCCGTAGCCATAAGGTGGAGACCTGCACATTGAGGAAACCCTGCAACCGCTGTGAAGAAATCCATCTCACCGTGTTGCATGATCTATTTCCCCAAGCAAAGAAGGAGCAGAGTATGCTCATGGTAGGAGCTGCAAAGGAGCTGTATCTCGACCAGCAGAACCGGTCTCCAAGGGTCATGTTGAAGGTGGTCAAGGTCACTCTGCAAAGTGAAGGGAGAAGCATTGATACATTCGCCGTTCTAGACGATGGGTCAGAAAGAACAATCATTCTCACAGCGGCCACCCGTCAGCTTAACCTGGAAGGGACCCCCGAGACCCTTAATCTCAGAACGGTGCGACATGATGTTATCCAAATGAAAGGCTCTGCTGTAACCTTTAGCATTTCACCTTCAGGAAACAGGGACGTGGCCTATAACATCACCAATGCCTTCACGGCAGATGGCTTGAATCTCGCAGAGCACTGCTGCCCGGTAAGTGTTCTACAGAAACAATATCCTCATCTACGAGGATTGCCTCTTCCTAACCTGGCCAGAGTAGCACCACTTATCCTAATTGGGTCAGATCACCCACATCTCGTCACCCCGACTGAGCCTATACGAGCTGGACCAGAAGGAGGACCCATTGCTGTCCATACATCCTTGGGTTGGGCTGTGCAAGGTCCATCCCATCTACTTCTCTCCACCCAAGCTGTACAGTCACAGCAAGTCCTCTTCACCAGAAGCAATCCAGATGCAGCCACTGACCTCCTTCGGAATGTTGAGATGCTAAGGAAGATGGACACCTTCTCCAACCGGAAGCTACAGGAGGTCACTCGCTCGAAAAATGACTCCTATGCATTAGACCTCCTGGAGAAGAGCACCACCACCACTGAAATGGATGGCGTTCGCAGGTATGCAACCCCACTGCTACGGGTGCCCAACCATCCTCCTCTGGCAACCACGACACGGGCTGTACTCCCACTACTGCGTGGAACAGAGCGACGCCTGGTGAAGAATCCTGAGCTTGCAGAAGTTCATAACCGAGAGATTCATAACCTTATGGAGGCAGGCTACACCCATGTCTCCTTTGTCATGGCCAGGTCCAGGGTCGCACCCAAGAAGCAGTTGTCAATGCCTAGGCTGGAACTCAGTGCTGCCCTTTCCGGAGCCCAGTTGGCCTCTACCTTGCGAGCCGAGCTCACCTTGCCAATCCAAAGGATCATCTACTGGAGTGATTCGACCACTGTATTGACATGGCTCAAGTCGGAGTCCTGCAGGTATAAGGTGTTTGTCGGGACTCGCATTGCGGAAATCCAAGACCTAACAGAAGTCCAGGACTGGAGGTATGTTGATAGCATAAACAATCCTGCTGATGACATTACTAGAGGTAAAACCCTTAAGGAATTGGCTAAACCCCATCGCTGGAGCTTGGGACCACCATTCTTGTCCCAACCAGAGAACGAGTGGCCGACAGCCCCCAGGCGTGCGGCCCCTCCGCGACCGACTGAAGCTCATGAGTTAAGGAAGTCTGCCCAATGCTACAGCATTTCTACGGAACCAACAACTGCTTTCAGTCTAGTTGCAGTAGACTGTGTAATAACCTGCCAGTTCAACCTGCTACATATATCTGAGAGAACGTCACCTATTGTGTAATAACCTAACGAAGTTGCGCGCGACTTCTGACTTTCGGCCAATGGGCTTCCGTTCTGAGAAAGACCGAAATAAACAACTCATGTAAATGAGCCATCACAATGACATGCGGTGAGTCCCGCGGGTCCACTCCGGTTTCCACCGGGCGGCCCGTCTACTATCTCTCCAAGAACAAGCCTCCCTCGGCTCCGTGTTTAGCTCCGGTGACTAACAATGCAAATGCACCGAGATAAGGAGGAGGGGGGACTGCTTGAGCTAACAATGACACATGCACACACACAGAAACAGACACACACCCTGCATTGTGTCACATCAGCAGTACAGTAGCCTAACCCCTCTCCTCCTCTCGACTACTCTCTCTTTCTGCTCCCCCACTCCCCTTCCCCTTCTCTACCCCTCTCTCTTTCTGCTCCCTCTCCCCCTTCCCATTCTCTACCCTCTCTTTCTGCTCCCCCAATCCCCTTCCCATTTTCTACCCCTCTCTTTCTGCTCCCCCACCCCCTTCCCATTCTCTACCCCTCTCTCTTTCTGCTCCCCCAATCCCTTCCCCATTCTCTACCCTCTCTCTTTCTGCTCCCCACTCCCCTCCCATTTTCTACCCCTCTCTTTCTGCTCCCCACCCCCTTCCCATTCTCTACCCCTCTCTTTTCTGCTCCCCACTCCCTTCCCATTCTCTACCACTTCTCTTTCTGCTCCCCACTCCCTTCCCATTCTCTACCACTCTCTCTTTCTGCTCCCCACTCCCCTTCCCATTCTCTACCACTCTCTCTCTTTCTGCTCCCCCCACTCTTCCCATTCTCTACCACTCTCTCTCTCTCTGCTCCCCTCTCCCCTTCCCATTCTCTACCACTCTCTCTTTCTGCTCCCCACTCCCTTCAATTCTCTACCCTCTCTTTTCTGCTCCCCCACTCCCCTTCCCATTTTCTACCACTCTCTTTCTGCTCCCCCTCTCCCTTCCCATTCTCTACCACTCTCTCTTTCTGCTCCCCCTCTCCCCTTCCCATTCTCTACCACTCTCTCTGCTCCCCCACTCCCCTTCCCATTCTCTACCACTCTCTCTTTCTGCTCCCCACTCCCTTCCCATTCTCTACCACTCTCTATTTCTGCTCCCCCAATCCCCTTCCCATTCTCTACCACTCTCTCTCTCTGCTCCCCAATCCCCTTCCCATTCTCTACCACTCTCTCTTTCTGCTCCCCTCTCCCTTCCCATTCTCTACCACTCTCTCTTTCTCCTTTCTCACTCCCCTTCCCATTCTCTACCACTCCCTCTCTCTGCTCCCCCAATCCCCTTCCCATTCTATACCACTCTCTCTTTCTGCTCCCCCTCTCCCTTTCCATTCTCTACCACTCTCTCTTTCTGCTCCCCCTCTCCCCTTCCCATTCTCTAACACTCTCTCTCTCTGCTCCCCCAATCCCTTCCCATTCTTACCACTCTCTCTCTCTCTGCTCCCCCAATCCCCTTCCCATTCTATACCACTCTCTCTCTCTGCTCCCCCCAATCCCCTTCCCATTCTCTACCGCTCTCTCTTTCTGCTCCCCTCTCCTTCCCATTCTCTACCACTCTCTCTTTCTGCTCCCCCTCTCCCCTTCCCATTCTCTACCCCTCTCTCTCTCTCTCTCTCTGCTCCCCCACTCACCTTCCCATTCTCTACCACTCTCTCTGCTCCCCTCTCCCCTTCTCATTCTCTACCACTCTCTCTCTCTGCTCTCTCCCCTTCCCATTCTCTACCACTCTCTCTCTGCTCCCCTCTCCCCTTCCCATTCTCTACCTCTCTGCTCCCCCTCTCCCCTTCCCATTCTCTACCCCTCTCTCTCTCTCTCTCTCTCTGCCCCCCTCTCCCTTCCCATTCTCTACCCTCTCTCTCTCTGCTCCCCTCTCCCCTTCCCATTCTCTACCCCTCTCTCTCTCTGCTCCCCCTCTCCCCTTCCCATTCTCTACCCCTCTCTCTCTCTCTCTGCTCCCCCTTCCCCTCTACCCCTCTCCATCTCCCTTCCCATTCTCTACCCCTCTCTCTCTCTGCTCCCCCTCTCCCCTTCCCATTCTCTACCCCTCTCTCTCTCTCTCTCTCTCTCCCCCTTCCCATTCTCTACCCCTCTCTCTCTCTGCCCCCCCTCCCCTTCCCATTCTCTACCCTCTCTCTCTCTCTGCTCCCCCTCCCCCCCATTCCCATTCTCTACCTGCCTCTCTTCCATTCTCTACCACTGCTCCCCCTCTTCCCATTTCCCATTCTCTACTCCCCTCTCTTCCATTCTCTACCCCTCTCTCTCTCTCTCTCTCTCTCTGCTCCCCCTCTCCCCTTCCCATTCTCTACCCCTCTCTCTCTCTCTCCCTCTCTCCCATTCTCTACCCCCTCTCCTTCCCATTCTCTACCACCTCTCTCTCTGCTCCCCTCTCCCCTTCCCATTCTCTACCCCCTCTCTCTCTCTGCTCCCCCGCTCCCCTTCCCATTCTCTACCCCTCTCTCTCTCTCTGCTCCCCTCTCCCCTTCCCATTCTCTACCCCTCTCTCTCTCTCTGCTCCCCTCTCCCCTTCCCATTCTCTACCCCTCTCTCTCTCTGCTCTCTCCCTTCCCATTCTCTCCCCTCTCTGCTCCCCCCTTCCCATTCTCTACCCTTCTCTCTCTGCTCCCCTCTCCCCTTCCCATTCTCTACCCCTCTCTCTCTCTCTCTGCTCCCCCTCTCCCCTTCCCATTCTCTACCTCTCTCTCTCTGCTCCCCTCTGCTTCCCATTCTCTACCCCTCTCTCTCTCTGCTCCCCCTTCCCATTCTCTACCCCCTCTCTCTCTCTGCTCCCCCTCTCCTTCCCATTCTCTACCCCTCTCTCTCTCTCTGCTCCCCTCTCCCCCCTTCCCATTCTCTACCCCTCCTCTCTCTCTCTCTCCCCCTCTCCCCTTCTCCCCTCTCTGCTCCCCCTCTCCCCCATTCTCTACCACTCTCTCTCTCTCTGCTCCCCTCTCCCCTTCCCATTCTCTACCCCTCTCTCTCTCTCTGCTCCCCTCCCTTCCCATTCTCTCCCCTCTCTCTGCTCCCCCTCTCCCCTTCCCATTCTCTACCCTCTCTCTCTCTGCTCCCCCTCCCCCCATTCTCTACCCTCTCTCTCTCTCCCCCCTCTCCCCCCATTCCCATCTCTCTCTCTCTGCTCCCCTCTCCCCTTCCCATTCTCTCTGCTCTCTCTCTCTCTGCTCCCCCTCTGCTTCCCATTCTCTACCCCTCTCTCTCTCTGCTCCCCCTCTCCCCTTCCCATTCTCTACCCCTCTCTCTCTCTCTGCTCCCCTCTCTTCCCATTCTCCCCCTCTCTCCCTGCTCCCCCTCTCCCCCATTCTCTACCCCTCTCTCTCTCTGCCCATTCCTACCACTCCCTCTCCCATTCTCTACCCCTCTCTCTCTGCTCCCCTCCCCCTTCCTCCCCCTCTCCCATTCTCTCTCTCTCTCTCCCTCTCCCTTCCCATTCTCTCCCCCTCTCTCTCTCTGCTCCCCTCTCCTTCCCATTCTCTACCCCTCTCTCTCTCTCTCTCTCTGCTCCCCCTCTCCCTTCCCATTCCCATCCCCCTTCCTCTCTCTGCTCCCTCTCTCCTTCCCATTCTCTACCCCTCTCTCTCCTGCCCCCCTCTCCCCTTCCCATTCTCTACCCCTCTCTCTCTCTGCTCCCCCTCTCCCCTTCCCATTCTCTACCCCTCTCTCTCTCTCTCTCTGCTCCTGCTCTCCCCTTCCCCCATTCTCTACCCCTCTCTCTCTCTCTGCTCCCCCTCCTCCTTCCCATTCTCTACCCTCTCTCTCTCTGCCCCCGTCCCCCCATTCCCCCTCTCTCCCTCTCTCTCTGCTCCCCTCTCCCCTTCCCATTCTCTACCCCTCTCTCTGCTCCCTCTCTCCCCCTTCCCATTCTCTACCATCTCTCTCTCTCTGCTCCCCCTCTCCCCTTCCCATTCTCTACTCTCTCTCTGCTCCCTCCCCTTCCCATTCTCTACCCCTCCTCTCTCTCTGCCTCCCTTCCCATTCCATTCTCTACCCCCTCTCCCCTTCCCATTCTCTCTCTCTGCTCCCCCTCTCCCCTTCCCATTCTCTACCTCTCTCTCTCTGCTCCCCTCTCCCCTTCCCATTCTCTACCCCTCTCTCTCTCTCTCTGCTCCCCCTCTCCCTTCTCTACCCCTCTCTCCTACCTGCTCCCCCTTCCCATTCTCTACCCCTCTCTCTGCTCCCCTCTCCCTTCCTTCCCCTTCCCCATTCTCTGCCCCCCCTCTCCTTCCCATTCTCTATCCCTCTCTCTGCTCCCCTCTCCCTTCCCATTCTCCTTCTCTCCCTTCCCTTCTCTACCCTCTCTCTCTCTGCTCCCCCCTCCCCCTTCCCATTCTCTACCCCTCTCTCCCCTTCCTCTCCCCTTCCCATTCTCTACCTCTCTCTCTCTCCTTCCCATTCTCTACCCCTCTCTCTCTCTCTCCCCTCTCCTTCCCATTCTCTACTCCTCTCTGCTCCCCTCTCCCCTTCCTCATTCTCTACCCCCTCCCTCCCATTCTCTACCCCTCTCTCTCTCCTGCTCCCCTTCCCCCATTCTCTATTCTCTACCCCTCCTCCCCCTTCTTCTCTCTCTCTGCTCCCCTCTCCCCTTCCCATTCTCTACCCCTCTCTCTCTCCCCCCTCTTCCCATTCTCTACCCTCTCTCTCTGCTCCCCTCTCCCCTTCCCATTCTCTACCCCTCTCTCTCTCTGCTCCCCCTCCCCTTCCCATTCTCTACCCCCTCTCTCTCTGCTCCCCTCTCCCCTTCCCATTCTCTACCCTCTCTCTCTCTGCTCCCCCTCTCCCCTTCCCATTCTCTACCCCTCTCTCTCCCCTCTCTGCTTCCCCTTCTCCCCTTCCCATTTCCCTACCCCCCTCTCTCTCTCTGCTCCCCCTCTCCCCTTCCCATTCTCTACCCTCTCTCTCTCTGCTCCCCCTCTCCCCTTCCCATTCTCTACCCCTCTCTCTCTCTGCTCCCCCTCTCCCTTCCCATTCTCTACCCCTCTCTCTGCTCCCCCTCTTCCCATTCCCCCCTCTCTCCCCCCCTCCCATTCTCTACCCCTCTCTCTCTGCTCCCCCTCTCCCTTCCCATTCTCTACCCCTCTCTCTCTCTGCTCCCCCTCTCCCTTCCCATTCTCTACCCCCTCTCTCTCTCTGCTCCCCCTCTCCCTTCCCATTCTTCCCCTCCATTCTCTGCTCCCCTCCCCATTCTCTTGCACTCTCTCCCCTCTCTTCTCCCCCTCTGCTCCCTCTCCTTCCCATCTCTACCCCTTCTCCTGTTCCCTTCCCATTCTCTCTCTCTCTCTCTTTCTCTTCCACCTTCTCTTTTCTTTCCTTTCATCCTTTCTCTCTCTTAATTTCTCTCCATCATCCACTCCTCTCGTCCTCTCTCTCATCCTTTCTCTCTCTCTCCCTCCCCTGTCTCTCTGTCTCTCTTTCGAAGAGGGAGAAATGTATGACAGGAAAGGTATAAGAACAGCAGAGAGAAAGAGAGAGAGAAAATAGAAAGAAGAGAGAAAGAGATCCATGGTGTTCGGAGAGATAGAGAAAGAAAGAAATAGAGAGGGAGAGAAAGAAAGAAATAGAGAGGGAGAGAGAGAGAAAGAAACAAAGAAATAGAGAGGGAGAGAGAGAGGGAGAGGGAGAGAGAGAGATGGTGAGAGAGAGAGCGAAAGAGAGATGGTGAGAGAGAGATGGTGAGAGAGAGATGGTGAGAGAGAGCTGGTGAGAGAGAGATGGTGAGAGAGAGATGGTGAGAGAGAGCTGGTGAGAGAGAGAGAGTGAAAGAGAGAGATATGGAGAAAGAGAGAGCGATTCCAGTCCCTATACCCTCATCCCCGTGTGGGTTTTAGCTGGTCCACTTCACTCTGGTATGCAGTTGTCTGTTTCATAAACAACTCTGTGGTGCACACACACACATATCACAGGATGTGTGTGTGTGTGTGTGTGTGTGTGTGTGTGTGTGTGTGTGTGTGTGTGTGTGTGTGTGTGTGTGTGTGTGTGTGTGTGTGTGTGTGTGTGTGTGTGTGTGTGTGTGTGTGTGTGTGTGTGTGTGTGTATTTAAGCAAATGACAGTGTGTTGGTATTAGTGTGTGTGTGTTTACCCCAATGACAGCGTGTATATATTCATGTGTGTGTATTTATGCCAACGACAGCGTGTATGTATTCATGTGTGTTTAACCCAACGACAGCGTGTATGTATTCATGTGTGTTTAACCCAACGACAGCGTGTATGTATTCATGTGTGTTTAAGCCAACGACAGCGTGTATGTATTCATGTGTCTGTGTATTTAACCCAAAGACAGCGTGTATGTATTCATGTGTGTGTATTTATGCCAACGACAGCGTGTATGTATTCATGTGTGTTTAACCCAACGACAGCGTGTATGTATTCATGTGTGTTTAACCCAACGACAGCGTGTATGTATTCATGTGTGTTTAAGCCAACGACAGCGTGTATGTATTCATGTGTCTGTGTATTTAACCCAAAGACAGCGTGTATGTATTCATGTGTGTGTGTTTAAGCCAACGGCAGTGTGTATGTATTCATGTGTGTGTGTATTTAAGCCAACGACAGCGTAGCCTAGTGGTTAGAGCGGTGGGGCGGCAGCGTAGCCTAGTGGTTAGAGCGTTGGACTAGTAACCGGAAGATTGTGAGTTCAAACCCCCGAGCTGTCTGTCGTTCTGCCCCTGAACAGGCAGTTAACCCACTGTTCCCAGGCCGTCATTGAAAATAAGAATGTGTTCTTAACTGACTTGCCTGGTTAAATAAAGGTAAAAAATAAATAAAAAATTCCAAAATAAAAAAAATTAAAAAACGTGTGTGTGTTTAAACCAACGACAGCGTGTATGTATTCATGTGTGTGTATTTGGATGGGGAAGAAGGATGGGCGGAGCAAAGGTTGGACGGGGAAGGAGGATGGGCGGAGCAAAGGTTGGATGGGGAAGGAGGATGGGCGGAGCAAAGGTTGGACAGGGAAGGAGGATGGGCGGAGCAAAGGTTGGACTGGGAAGGAGGATGGGCGGAGCAAAGGTTGGACAGGGAAGGAAGATGGGCGGAGCAAAGGTTGGACAGGGAAGGAGGATGGGCGGAGCAAAGGTTGGACAGGGAAGGAGGATGGGCGGAGCAAAGGTTGGACAGGGAAGGAGGATGGGCGGAGCAAAGGTTGTTCGAATCTAGAGACAGAAAGTTGTTTTGAGCCTTTCCCAAACCTTTACCTTACTTCAACCATTCAGTGTTAATACCTGAACTGAAACCTAACTTTAAAAAGTTGGAGTTAATACCAAACCCTCAACACTTTGAAATGTAACATTTGGAACAACTTTGAAACTTGAAGTTTGAGAAACATGGATGAACGTTTAATTCTGACTGTGAGATCTAGTTCGGTGAGAGAGTGACGTGTGCAGACCTGAATTACACGTTTGGCAGTGTGTGTGTGTGTGTGTGTGTGTGTGTGTGTGTGTGTGTGTGTGTGTGTGTGTGTGTGTGTGTGTGTGTGTGTGTGTGTGTGTGTGTGTGTGTGTGTGTGTGTGTGTGTGTGGGTGTGTGTGTCTGTGTGTGTGTGTGTGTGTGTGTGTGTGTGTGTGTGTGTGTGTGTGTGTGTGTGTGTGTGTGTGTGTGTGTGTGTCAGGTGTGTGTGTGTCAGGTGTGTGTGTGTCATGTGTGTGTGTGTCAGGTGTGTGTCAGGTGTTATGTATAGAGGCAGATGGTTATACCCGTACACCATCCTCGTCCACAACGTCCTAGTAAAAGTGAAACAGTCTTGAAGGTGACAGCGTTAACTGTTGCCCCTAGACACCGGTTTCCACGTCACCTTCCGTCGACCTCTGACATGGATGGACATCAAATACTGACTTGTGTCACCGGTGACCTGGCTGTAATTATATGTTTGGCGCGGTCTCTCTGTGTGTGTGTGTGTGTGTGTGTGTGTGTGTGTGTGTGTGTGTGTGTGTGTGTGTGTGTGTGTGTGTGTGTGTGTGTGTGTGTGTGTCACAGGGGTGGTTCCTCCTGCAGGCAGAGGAGGGTCGTTAGTGATTGGAGTCACCTGGGCTCAAGGTATTTAAACTGCTGCTTCACTAATCTCTCTCTCTCTGCTCCTCCAGGTATGAACCTGTTTTGTTTGGTCCTTTGTAGTTTTACTTAGTTTTCACTCAGTCATTCACACACACAGATTCACACATCCATGCACTTTACATACACCTTACATTATGATACTTCCACACCTCATACCTTTTTCTTAGTTTAAAGTTAATAGTTTTGGTTTACAATAAAGAACCTTTTTGATCGGCCGATACCTGTTGTTTTTGCCACAGGCTATGAGCCGACCTGTGACAAGTGTGTGTGTGTGTGTGTGTGTGTGTGTACATATACATGTTAAAAGCAGGACTATAAACACAACAGTTTATTTCATCAACATCAACCCATACTGGTCTGAGCACATCGCTTCTGACACACACACACACACGCACGCACGCACGCACGCACACACACACACACACACACACAGAGACGATTAGCAGCAGACCAGATTGGCGGAGCCTGGTTAAACTCTCTCTATAGCATTTTATCTCCCAGAAAAAAAAATCCCATTAACTCTGTCTGCTGATGTCATCAACGCCAGACGCTGTAACTGCTCAAAGACACTTATTACCAAGACGGGGAACAGTTAGCATTTCCTATAGGATAACATATCACAGTTAGCCGACAAGCTAACACAAGCTCCAGGAAATGACTCCAGAATGGAGAGATTGACTTGATCAAACACATTCATTACCAAGAAGGGGAACGGCTAGTATTTCCCATAGAAAATTGTGTGATGTGCTAATGCTAACAAGTTAACTCTCTCGGTCATATCAATGCTCTAACCACTAGGCTACCTGCCGCCCCTAATGACCCCAACTTCCCGACAGACTAAAGTCAAAATCTGACCCCTGCACCCGACCCTAAACAGTTAATATTGAAAAAACACTTGTTGGCTACAGACAGCGGAAAGATCTTTGGACCGGGGATGCAGGACTTTGTTGGCCGGATTTATAGATGTCTCTGCTTAACGCCAGTTAGACTAAAATAATGAAAGAAAAGCCTCAATGTAGATATTATCTAGAATAATGCATTTCTAGATTTTTTTAATGTATTATATTGTCTTCAGCCAACCCGCCTGCCACCCACACGCCCTTCATCAACACAATACTTAATGACCCTGAACCCATCCTCCCTGCTGATAACCACAGGGACTGTGGGTTATGAGTCAACCTACACCACACACACACACACACACACACACACACACACACACACACACACACACACACACACACACACACACACACACACACACACACACACACACACACACACACACACACACACACACACACACACACACACACACACACACACACACACACACACACACACACACACACACAAAATGAGTGTTGAATCTTCCTGTCGGATCAACAACATGTTCTGTCATGACCCGACAGACTGAAGACAACCAGGAAGTAAGAAGGGAGGAGGAGTTATTGGAGAAGAAGAGGAAACGGAGGGTAAAGGACGATTAAAGTGTGAAAGAACGCTGTGTTGTCATTGTCATCATCACTGTTGTCATGAGTGACAGAGTAGTGTTATTGTTGCTCAGTGTATGTTTATGTTGTTGTGGAACAGAGATGATCTGGAGACCAGATATGCTACAACCCCTTTAAGTGTTAGAGGAGGACCAGAGATGATCTGGAGACCAGATGTGGTACAACTCCTCTATGTGAGGGGAGGAACAGAGATGATCTGGAAACCAGATATGCTACAACCCCTCTATGTGTTAGAGGAGGACCAGAGATGATCTGGAAATCAGATATGCTACAACCCCTCTATGTGTTAGAGGAGGACCAGAGATGATCTGGAAACCAGATATGCTACAACCCCTCTGTGTTAGAGGAGGACCAGAGATGATCTGGAAACCAGATATGCTACAACCCCTCTATGTGTTAGAGGAGGACCAGAGATGATCTGGAGACCAGATATGCTACAACCCCTCTATGTGTTAGAGGAGGACCAGAGATTATCTGGAGACCAGATATGCTACAACCCCTCTATGTGTTATCTGACTGCTCTACTCTAATGTCATTATACTTAGTCTCATCAGATTCAGCCTCCTGTCATTTGATGCCCTTCACATAACCCACATAACCCACATAACCAGCATAACCCACATAACCATAACCAGTTTCTCTCTGTCCCTTTATTTTTGTTCTCTCTCTACTCTTCCTCTCTCTCTCTCTCTCTCTCTCTCTCTCTCTCTCTCTCTCTCTCTCTCTCTCTCTCTCTCTCTCCCTGTCTCTCTCCCTGTCTCTCTCCCTGTCTCTCTCCCTGTCTCTCTCTCTCTCTCTCCTCCTCTCTCCTCAATAGGCTATGAATCGTATTAAAGATCAAGGATATTGACTGTAGATTTTTTCCAGATGTATTCTACATTACACTAGGCTCTCATTAAAAAGTTTTAGACTGGCTGTCACACACACACACACACACACACACACACACACACACACACACACACACACACACACACACACACACACACACACACACACACACACACACACACACACACACAGAACACACACAGAACACACACATACACACTCCCGCACACAAATATGCATACACACAGAATATTCCCAATGCTGTGCTCTGACGTGTGGTGTGTGTGTGTGTGTGTGTGTGTGTGTGTGTGTGTGTGTGTGTGTGTGTGTGTGTGTGTGTGTGTGTGTGTGTGTGTGTGTGTGTGTGTGTGTGTGTGTGTGTGTGTGTGTGTGTGTGTGTGTGTGTGTGTGTGTGTGTGTGTGTGTGTGTGTGTGTGTGTGAGGGAGGTGGGGATGCATACTGATAAGTGATGTGTTTGAGCTAAATGTTCACACTGGGGGTTGACAGGGGTCATCAGTTCAGACAACAGAGAGAACACACACACACATGCACGTACACATGTAACCTAGATTTCCTGTTGATTACTCAGTGCCTGTATATAAGTGTGTGTTTATGTGTGTTTCAGTCTGTTGTTTGAACTGTTGACCCCTGTTGTGAAACCTAACTACATTACCAATTACCTGTGTGTGTGTGTGTGTGTGTGTGTGAGAGAGAGAGAGAGAGAGAGAGAGAGAGAGAGAGAGAGAGAGAGAGAGAGAGAGAGAGAGAGAGAGAGAGAGAGAGAGAGAGAGAGAGAGAGAGAGAGAGAGAGAGAGAGAACAGGAAGTAGAGATTAAACGAAGTGGGAGGGGAGGTGAAGACTTGATCTCAGCTCTTGTAAAGGTTCACATGGTTTCAAACAGCCCCCTAGGGGCCCTGGTCTAAAGTAGTGCACTATATAGGGAATAGGGCCCTGGTCTAAAGTAGTGCACTATATAGGGAATAGGGCCCTGGTCTAAAGTAGTGCACTATATAGGGAATAGGGCCCTGGTCTAAAGTAGTGCACTATATAGGGAATAGGGCTCTGGTCTAAAGTAGTGCACTATATAGGGAATAGGGCCCTGGTCTAAAGTAGTGCACTATATAGGGAATAGGGCCCTGGTCTAAAGTAGTGCACTATATAGGGAATAGGGCCCTGGTCTAAAGTAGTGCACTATATAGGGAATAGGGCCCTGGTCTAAAGTAGTGCACTATATAGGGAATAGGGCCCTGGTCTAAAGTAGTGCACTATATAGGGAATAGGGCCCTGGTCTAAAGTAGTGCACTATATAGGGAATAGGGCCCTGGTCTAAAGTAGTGCACTATATAGGGAATAGGGCCCTGGTCTAAAGTAGTGCACTATATAGGAATAGGGCCCTGGTCTAAAGTAGTGCACTATATAGGGAATAGGGCCCTGGTCTAAAGTAGTGCACTATATAGGGAATAGGGCCCTGGTCTAAAGTAGTGCACTATATAGGGAATAGGGCCCTGGTCTAAAGTAGTGCACTATATAGGGAATAGGGCCCTGGTCTAAAGTAGTGCACTATATAGGGAATAGGGCCCTGGTCTAAAGTAGTGCACTATATAGGGAATAGAGCCCTGGTCTAAAGTAGTGCACTATATAGGGAATAGGGCCCTGGTCTAAAGTAGTGCACTATATAGGGAATAGGGCCCTGGTCTAAAGTAGTGCACTATATAGGGAATAGAGCCCTGGTCTAAAGTAGTGCACTATATAGGGAATAGGGCCCTGGTCTAATGTAGTGCACTATATAGGGAATAGGGCCCTGGTCTAATGTAGTGCATTATATAGGGAATAGGGCTCTGGTCTAAAGTAGTGCACTATATAGGTAATAGGGCTCTGGTCTAAAGTAGTGCACTATTAGGGAATAGGGTTCTATTTGGAACAACATGGTTATTGCTGATTTCATCATGCTGCTTAATCATCAGATGAAGGTTTTACCTAGAAGAAGAGTTGTTGTCTTTAGTGGTACATTAACATGTGGTTGTCTTCATCCAATCAAAATGATCCGATCATTATTTCATCGAGATATGTTGTGTCTAGTAATAAAGTGGGCCTCATATCTGCCTCCTTCATCTGTACTGTGACCAGATTCCCTGGCTCCTCCCTGTATGTGTCTCATATCTTCATCTGTATTGTGACCAGATTCCCTGGCTCCTCCCTGTATGTGTCTCATATCTTCCTCAGTATTGTGACCAGATTCCCTGGCTCCTCCCTGTATGTGTCTCATATCTTCATCTGTATTGTGACCAGATTCCCTGGCTCCTCCCTGTATGTGTCTCATATCTTCATCTGTATTGTGACCAGATTCCCTGGCTCCTCCCTGTATGTGTCTCATATCTTCATCTGTATTGTGACCAGATTCCCTGGCTCCTCCCTGTATGTGTCTCATATCTTCCTCAGTATTGTGACCAGATTCCCTGGCTCCTCCCTGTATGTGTCTCATATCTTCATCTGTATTGTGACCAGATTCCCTGGCTCCTCCCTGTATGTGTCTCATATCTTCCTCTGTACTGTGACCAGATTCCCTGGCTCCTCCCTGTATGTGTCTCATATCTTCATCTGTATTGTGACCAGATTCCCTGGCTCCTCCCTGTATGTGTCTCATATCTTCATCTGTATTGTGACCAGATTCCCTGGCTCCTCCCTGTATGTGTCTCATATCTTCGTCCGTATTGTGACCAGATTCCCTGGCTCCTCCCATCCCTGTGTCACGGCACAAACAAGCTGAGTATCTGGATCTGAAATCAGAATGACTCTTAGGCCCTAATGCACACAGTAGAAATCAGAATGACTCTTGGGCCCTAATGCACACAGTAGAAATCAGAATGACTCTTAGGCCCTAATGCACACAGTAGAAATCAGAATGACTCTTAGGCCCTAATGCACAGTAGAAATCAGAATGACTCTTTGGCCCGAATGCACACAGTAGAAATCAGAATGACTCTTAGGCCCTAATGCACACAGTAGAAATCAGAATGACTCTTAGGCCCTAATTCACACAGTAGAAATCAGAATGACTCTTAGGCCCTAATGCACAGTAGAAATCAGAATGAGTCATAGGCCCTAATGCACACAGTAGAAATCAGAATGACTCTTAGGCCCTAATGCACACAGTATAAATCAGAATGACTCTTAGGCCCTAATGCACACAGTATAAATCAGAATGAGTCTTAGGCCCTAATGCACACAGTAGAAATCAGAATGACTCTTAGGCCCTAATGCACACAGTAGAAATCAGAATGACTCTTAGGCCCTAATGCACACAGTAGAAATCAGAATGACTCTTAGGCCCTAATGCACACAGTAGAAATCAGAATGACTCTTAGGCCCTAATGCACACAGTAGAAATCAGAATGACTCTTAGGCCCTAATGCACACAGTAGAAATCAGAATGACTCTTAGGCCCTAATGCACACACTAGAAATCAGAATGACTCTTAGGCCCTAATGCACACAGTAGAAATCAGAATGACTCTTAGGCCCTAATGCACACAGTAGAAATCAGAATGACTCTTAGGCCCTAATGCACACAGTAGAAATCAGAATGACTCTTAGGCCCTAATGCACACAGTAGAAATCAGAATGACTCTTAGGCTCTAATGCACACAGTAGAAATCAGAATGACTCTTAGGCCCTAATGCACACAGTAGAAATCAGAATGACTCTTAGGCCCTAATGCACACAGTAGAAATCAGAATGACTCTTAGGCCCTAATGCACACAGTAGAAATCAGAATGACTCTTAGGCCCTAATGCACACAGTAGAAATCAGAATGACTCTTAGGCCCTAATGCACACAGTAGAAATCAGAATGACTCTTAGGCCCTAATGCACACACTAGAAATCAGAATGACTCTTAGGCCCTAATGCACACAGTAGAAATCAGAATGACTCTTAGGCCCTAATGCACAGTAGAAATCAGAATGACTCTTTGGCCCTAATGCACACAGTAGAAATCAGAAAGACTCTTAGGCCCTAATGCACACAGTAGAAATCAGAATGACTCTTAGGCCCTAATGCACACAGTAGAAATCAGAATGACTCTTAGGCCCTAATGCACACAGTATAAATCAGAATGACTCTTAGGCCCTAATGCACACAGTAGAAATCAGAATGACTCTTAGGCCCTAATGCACACAGTAGAAATCAGAATGACTCTTAGGCCCTAATGCACACAGTAGAAATCAGAATGACTCTTAGGCCCTAATGCACACAGTAGAAATCAGAATGACTCTTAGGCCCTAATGCACACAGTAGAAATCAGAATGACTCTTAGGCCCTAATGCACACAGTAGAAATCAGAATGACTCTTAGGCCCTAATGCACACAGTAGAAATCAGAATGACTCTTAGGCCCTAATGCACACAGTAGAAATCAGAATGACTCTTAGGCCCTAATGCACACAGTAGAAATCAAAATGACTCTTAGGCCCTAATGCACACAGTAGAAATCAGAATGACTCTTAGGCCCTAATGCACACAGTAGAAATCAGAATGA
Source organism: Oncorhynchus gorbuscha (assembly GCF_021184085.1). Classification (NCBI taxonomy): domain Eukaryota; kingdom Metazoa; phylum Chordata; class Actinopteri; order Salmoniformes; family Salmonidae; genus Oncorhynchus; species Oncorhynchus gorbuscha. The sequence goes on from NW_025746163.1 coordinate 27,166, forward strand.
CTCTTATGCCCTAATGCACAGAATGACTCTTATGCCCTAATGCACACAGTAGAAACAGGTTCAGTTACAGAGTAGAGTGCCTCTCTGAATGGCACAAAGCGTTATCCAATCAGGTCTGGACGGGGTCGATCGCTACACGTGGATGTTTCCATACGTTGTCTTTCTAACGTTGTAACATCGTTTTGCTTAATGACCTTTGGCGTCGCTATCTAGTGACGGTGATGTTGCCTTTTTTTAACGCCACGCCAGCTGCCACCTCAACGCTGCTTGAGAAAGACCTGTTGCTTTATATTCCACTACAAGGTCATCTATCTGTCTGTCCAGCCCTTCATACT